>NC_142621.1:25472651-25775682 GCF_059453375.1 Lepisosteus platostomus | reverse complement strand
ATTTGTGAATCCTGTTTTTCTTGATGTTTTTTCTCCAACTCTTTTAACTTTATAGTCAGATTAGATAATTGTAGTTGCTTTACCTTCTTCTTATGACTGCTCAAAGCAATAATTTTCCCCCTTAAAACTGCCTTTAATGTATCCCATATCATCTCTGGTCTCACTTCCCCATTATCATTCTCCTCCAAAAATCGTTTTATTTCTTGTTTTATCTGTTCTTTACATTGTGGATTGTTCAACAGACTTGAGTTCATCCTCCATGTTGTATTTTCCCGATTATTACTTAATCGTATGGACAATGACATAGGAGCATGGTCTGAAAAATTACTTCTACCAATATCACAATCTTGGATCCTATGTCTATCTCTCTTGTGTATAAAAAAATAATCAATCCTTGAATATTCCAAATGAGGGAAGGAATAGTGAGTGTACTCCCACCCACTTGGATAGAAATCTCTCCAAAGATGTATTATTCCCATTTCCCCCATCAGTACATTAATCTTTTTATACAGTGACTAATCTCTCTGAGAAGATATATTTGTAGAATCAAGCCTGGGGTTAAGACACACATTCCAATCACCCCCACAAATCAGTATTCCTTGTGCATTAACCATCAAATCGACCATTTTTTAATAAAAATTAAAATCACTACCAGGTGGAGCATATACAGTGCCTTGCGAAAGTATTCGGCCCCCTTGAACTTTTCAACCTTTTGCCACATTTCAGGCTTCAAACATAAAGATATAAATTTTTTATTTTATGTGAAGAATCACCAACAAGTGGGACACAATTGTGAAGTGGAACGAAATCTATTGGATTTTTGAAACTTTTTTAACTAATAAAAAAATGAAAAGTGGGGCGTGCAAAATTATTCGGCCCCCTTGCGTTAATACTTTGTAGAGCCACCTTTTGCTGCAATTACAGCTGCAAGTCGCTTGGGGTATGTCTCTATCAGTTTTGCACATCGAGAGACTGAAATTCTTGCCCATTCTTCCTTGCAAAACAGCTCGAGCTCAGTGAGGTTGGATGGAGAGCGTTTGTGAACAGCAGTTTTCAGCTCTTTCCACAGATTCTCGATTGGATTCAGGTCTGGACTTTGACTTGGCCATTCAAACACCTGGATACGTTTATTTGTGAACCATTCCTTTGTAGATTTTGCTGTATGTTTGGGATCATTGTCTTGTTGGAAGATAAATCTCCGTCCCAGTTTCAGGTCTTTTGCAGACTCCAACAGGTTTTCATCCAGAATGGTCCTGTATTTGGCTGCATCCATCTTCCCCTCAATTTTAACCATCTTCCCTGTCCCTGCTGAAGAAAAGCAGGCCCAAACCATGATGCTGCCACCACCATGTTTGACAGTGGGGATGGTGTGTTGAGGGTGATGAGCTGTGTTGCCTTTACGCCAAACATATCGTTTTGCATTGTGGCCAAAAAGTTCGATTTTGGTTTCATCTGATCAGAGCACCTTCTTCCACATGTTTGGGGTGTCTCCCAGGTGGCTTGTGGCAAACTTTAGACGAGACTTTTTATGGATATCTTTGAGAAATGGCTTTCTTCTTGCCACTCTTCCATAAAGGCCAGATTTGTGCAGTGTAAGACTGATTGTTGTCCTATGGACAGACTCTCCCACCTCAGCTGTAGTTCTCTGCAGTTCATCCAGAGTGATCATGGGCCTCTTGGCTGCATCTCTGATCAGTCTTCTCCTTGTCTGAGCTGAAAGTTTAGAGGGACGGCCAGGTCTTGGTAGATTTGCAGTGGTCTGATACTCCTTCCATTTCAAGATGATCGCTTGCACAGTGCTCCTTGGGATGTTTGAAGCTTGGGAAATCTTTTTGTATCCAAATCTGGCTTTAAACTTCTCCACAACAGTATTACGGACCTGCCTGGTGTGTTCCTTGGTCTTCATGATGCTCTCTGCGCTTTCAACAGAACCTTGAGACTATCACAGAGCAGGTGCATTTATACAGAGACTTGATTACACACAGGTGGATTCTATTTATCACCATCAGTCATTTAGGACAACATTGGATCATTCAGAGGTCCTCGCTGAACTTCTGGAGTGAGTTTGCTGCACTGAAAGTAAAGGGGCCGAATAATTTTGCACGCCCCACTTTTCATTTTTTTATTAGTTAAAAAAGTTTCAAAAATCCAATAGATTTCGTTCCACTTCACAATTGTGTCCCACTTGTTGGTGATTCTTCACATAAAATAAAAAAATTATATCTTTATGTTTGAAGCCTGAAATGTGGCAAAAGGTTGAAAAGTTCAAGGGGGCCGAATACTTTCGCAAGGCACTGTACATTAAGTAATGTTAGTAATTCCCCTTCAATTTTTCCCAATACTAATACATATCTCCCCTCCTTATCTTTAACTTCTGTAAGCAACTCAAATTGAACCTTTTGAGATATCAGTATAGCCACTCCTCTCCTATGGCCAGATTTATATGAGGAGAAATAGATTTTTGAGAAACCCATTCTCCTTAATTTCTCATGTTCCAATACACTCAAATGTGTTTCTTGTAAAAAAGCAATATGAGCCCCTTCTTTCTTCATTTTAGACAAAATTTTACTCCTCTTAAGAGGGTTAAGTACTCCATTAACATTAAATGTAACTATTTTAAGGTCTTGCTTGGACATATTTTATGTAAATGGTAAAACTTTCGAAATCTCTCCCATACAACATATGTTTCATATTGTTAAACATCCTCTTCCTATCATTTTTTTCTAATAATGCACCACAATCAAAAAACACAATAAACAAAAACATTAACCAAACAATCTTAAACAAAACTGTATCCATCTCCATCTCTTTCAGAGTACTTTCTTCCAACTGTGCGGTTCTTTTCAAACGAATCCTATGTGGGCTTCTCTCCTTTTTTTTCTTAAACAAAAAAAAAAGGGGGAAGTCGATTAGGGAAATCCTCCTTCTCCTCTGGAGGAGGGCCTTTAAGTAGGGGGCAGTGGCAAATCCGAACTTATATTATAAAGAGAAAAAAAAAGGTGTGTAACCAGAAAAATAAAAAGTCACTCTGGTCGTAATCACCAAGTATCTGTCCCGACATGTACAAATTCTCTTAAAACATTGCAGGAAACTTATTTAAAAAATAAAAACCCTTAACTATTAAATCACGACCAACTCACTGTATCAAGTTTCATCAATCTTGCGAGGGGGGTCTTCTCCTGAAATTCTGTAATTTCTCCTGATATTGCTGTTTTGAGGATTGGTCTTTCCCAGGACCACCCCGTCTTCCAGCCTTCTGCCAAGTAAACAGTCGCTTGATGCTGCTGAATGGTATAGGCAGGTGCCGTCTTGGTAAAACACCAGCAACCTCGCTGGAAATGGAGTCTGAAATTTTATTTTCGGCGATTTCAGCTCCTTTTTTACTTCAGAATATTCCATAGGTTTTTTTAGTACTGTTGGGGGGTAATCATTATCACCATAAAAGCGTTTGTTATTGTGGAAGAGTTCTTTCTTTTGCCAAGCTTTACGCAACACTTCCTCTTTTATCTTGTAGCTTAAAAACGTGGTGACAATGGAGCGCGGTTTGGCGTCAGGGCCTTTAGGTCTCGGCGCTAACGCTCTATGCGGCCTTTCAATTCCCAGTTCCACGTCCTTCGGTAAATCAAGTTCCCCCCTTAGCAGATTTTCAAGGAAGGTGACCATGCAGCGACCCTCCGATTCTTCGGGGATTCCGTAAATCCGAATGTTTTCTCTGCGCGATCTTCCTTGCTGGTCTGTTAATTTAGTTTCTAAAGTAATTTGTCATTGCAAGAGTTTCTTTATCGCAGTTTCTGTTGTTAAGACCCTTGTTTCCACTTCTTCGATCCGTCCCTCTGCTTTATCCAGTCTCTTATTAACCTTGCTCAGCTCCTGTTTAATATCCATAAGCTGCTCTTTATTATCCCATCTGAAGTCTCTAAGTTCGTATAATATTTTCTGAAGACTGGCGTCTGCGCCATCTTGTTCAGAGTCCGTTGAGCTACTTCGATTATGGTCCGAAATTGCAATTTCGACATTTTCCATGGTCGTTAGTTTTCTCCTGCTTCTCCTGACAGCCCCTTCAGCCATAGTTATTATTTTTTCAAACGTAACGTAGAAAAAAAAACACTTTTTCAGGGCTTTTTTACAATGTTGCCGGGCGATCCGTATTTATGCTGCCTTTCCCGTCCGCATTCTAACCGGAAGTCAGCAGCAACATTTTTATTGGATTCTTGCAGATATTTATTTGTTTCAATACAATTCAGTGCAAACAAAACATTTTCAAAAACAGGATTTACAATGTCCTTGGCAATAACAGTGACCCTATTGTTGGGAATCTGAGATTTTGGACTTCTTTTTTCCAAAATGGAGATTTCTGCAGCTTCTGGGAGCAATAATGACTCTTTTGAGTTACTCTCATGTAAATTGTTACCCACAGGGGTGAAATCCCACTTTGTTTTTTCAACGATCTGAGATACTATCTGCTCAGCAATTTCAATGATTTTGGCTTTAGAGATCCCAAAAGCAATATCACTGTTTGCACTTTTCATTCCCACACTTGATTCCGAGGAGTGAGACTTTAATTTGAAAGATGGGGAGCTACTGCCATTTGTTCTTTTCTTAGTCACTTTTGCCTCATCTCTCTCATTCTGCTGGGCATCAGGACTCTGAAGAAGGTAGTTCTTCTCCACAGATAAGCTGGAGGAGGGTGAAATCGTTTCTAAATTTTTCAGAATTGCTGACACAAAGTCACTCATTGACTGGTTATCCCCTGAAGGTGTTTCCTTCATGTCACTCATCTTATTTTCAGTATTTGCTTTGCAGAATTCACTCTTGACTTCTTGTAAGACAGTACTGATTATTTCTGTTGCCGTGACAGCTAACTCCGCCTCATCATATTCTTCTCAGTGGAGTCTCTGGGATTGTCCAAAGGCATGTAGGCCACCACCATGGCCACCCAGGAGTCTACAGGTTGACCCTGACTCAACAGCGCTTGTGAAAAAAGACTGGAGTCTTCCAGAGACAACTTGTATAATCTCACTGGCAACCTCTGAGGCTACAGAGTCTGTCTGTGCTTCTAGATTAACACACACAGTCTTTGGGGTGGGAATTCTTTGCTTATTTGCTGACAAAGCAGAGTTGACACGTTCAAGAACACCATCCACAAGTTCAGTGGCAAGGTTATTCGATCTGCAGCGGGTAATCAAGACACCTAACGCACAACACTGGGGTTCCATCAGCTGAGCAGGAAGCTGTGCTTCAATGAGGGCTCTGCTAAAGACATCCTGTACTATATGTTCTGCTTTTGTAATTATACTAGACTTAGCGATTCCAAAAAGGTCCTTCAAAGGTTCTGAGAGGGGCTTTCCAGCATCTTCTCCTCCATCAGCAACCACAATCTCCTTCGAGGGTGTTCTGGATTTTAATCTGCAGGGTGTATTTTTCCCTGTTTCTTCTCCTGAACTACCCGAGGACGAGAGGGGTGAAGGGAAAGGAGTGGAGATCCAGCATCTCGTTGACATGAAGCTACTGCTCCTACTCTGGGACTGCCATGTGGACCCTGACTCAGTACCAAGCAGAGAATGAGAACTCAGGGTGGCCTGTAGTGTCTCCTCACTACTGCTGAAGTAAACCGGGGACTCAAAGGAGCAGTGAGACACGCTCCTGCTCCTCTCTTCATTGTAAAGGGAGATGAATAGGGAGCAGCACTCTGATAATGGACGCTGCCACCCACGCCACTATATTCTCCGCCGTGTCATTAAGCTCTTCCGTTGTTATCTGTTTTAAAGCAATAGTACAAAAGTAACCACAGAGCACTAAAAATGTTCAATATACAGTACACCTATCAATATAAGACCTACTTTTACTTACTTGTCAGGGTTCATTGTTTCCCATGTTAACATTTAGAAATTTGCAACCAAATTTTGAATGCCAGCACAGACGCAACTAATACAAATATACTGTTGTCCATACAGTATAGTAAAAATCTATTATAGATATACTGTTGTTATGTATAGAAAAATATATACAGTACAGTATTTCTAATATATAAATGAAGCAAGAACAACAGAATACCAGTCTAACCAAAGAAATAGAATGGTCAGTATTGCAGATTTTGCAAGTGGATCCCTTAATTTATAAATAACTAAATGTGCAGACCCCTGTTTCATTCCAGAGGAGGCAGTGTCAAAGGGTTCTTTTGGCATCGAGTCTATGGTAGAAAGTGAAGTCACCCCCTTGGAACCTGGACAGTTTAATATTCTCTGGCAAAGAGGCGCAGACCTTTGGCATAGTGGAATATCTCTGCCCTGAGGAGTGGCTATGTGGCTCTGACGCCAGGGCAGCCACAATCAAATCCTAGTGGGAGCTGAGCTGAACATATCAGGGAAGGAACCACTAAGCAACAGCTAGGTGGACTACATTTCAGGATTTACTGTACTGAAGGAACAAATTAACATATTTCTTTACATTTGTTCTTTAGTTATGACACTGTGCATTTTAACCTCAAGGAGCTATCTGGAAAAATAAAATGCATCCATTACATTCAGACAAGCAGTGTACCTTACCTGTCCATATAAACTGTTCTCAATCACCTTTCTTTCACTAAAAAACATTATGATAAAAATTAGTGTGACATTGTTACTACATGGCCAAAATACGAACTAGATTTTGCAATATTAAACAATGGTGACTAATTAACAATATATAGGCAACTTTTCTAGTGGCAGAACAATTAATCTATTTTAAAGCACATTCCTGTGTAAAAAAGATGGCCTCCTAACCATGATGTTGTGGGAAATCCTTCAACCAAGGAGCAGGACACAGTCTTTGTGGATTCAGTTGTTTTATTGAGCTCAATAATGACATCAACGCGCGTTGGGTCTGCCCTGCAGGACAGACGAACCGCAAGGGTTTCCCAGCTCTTATATATAGTATGATCTCAGGAAGTTGTTTTGTTTCATAGCTTCATGTGTATTCGTCTTGCGCTTTGATATGTAGCATGAGTTGACCGGTTGGTCCTGTCTCAGGTCCTGCCCTTTGATGTGTAGCTGTAATGGTTGGAGCTGCTTAAGAAATGTTAAAACAGCCGACATATTACACAATGTGCCTGAACCAACACTGTAGTGTTGAATACAGATAAATTATATATATATATATTTTCCATCAATGATATATATATAGAAGTGTTTTTCTACTTCAATGATTATGTTCGTACTTTTTCAATTTACCTACTGGATGTCTAAAACTTGCTTAGGTTTTTAACTTTAATATGAGAGGCTTATAAAATAAAAATCACCACAACAAAATAGGACATTGGAAATGATAAATCTTTAACTTCAAACTGCAACTGTTCCATAACACTTTAGCAAGTATGGTACAATCGTGTTCCTATGTGAAGGAAGATCACTGGTAATTTTACATCATTGTGTTTTCAACAACAACTACTTGGTCAGGCGCAATGTATCTAACCAATTTCATACTGGGTACTTCATAATTGACACAACAAATACAGTTAAATTCAGAAAATAAATAGTAATTCTGCATTGAAATGTGCAGAAATATGTCATGTTTATGTTTGTACCCTGTTAACTTCATAGAGATTAGACCTTAGAGAATTTAAAGATTCTGCGAAACAGGCAGTTTGACCAGAGGTGCCCAAACGTTTGCATACAACTGTATGTTGCTGCTGCATCATTCAGGACAAAGCCCAAAATGCGTTTCCAACACATTTGATGACTTAGTGTTACTTAGTTGTTACTGCCCTCTGGTGGTTGTTGATTGAAACATAACATCCATTCAAACACGACCAGACATTTCTCCCACTGTCAATACTTCAGCAAAACTTCACATTTTATACCGGTGCCACAACAAATTGTTATTATGATAGAAATTTGTTTTAATATGACTAATATATTATTGTTGTAATGCAGTATGATCAGAGTTATACATAAGTACAATACAACAGTTTATTTTTGCGAAGGTTCAGTGTTCAATGTCAATGTTCTAGTCATTACAACAAAGTCAGTCTATGGTAAACTATATCTAGGATTTGGAAAAATGCACATGAGCTAACACAAAAATGTGCACATGTACTGTACTGTTAACAGACTGATTCATGCATTCGCAAAGAGAGAAAAAGCAATTTCATGAACTCACCTGGTGAAGTGAGCTCAAAATAGAAAACAGTTCCTCTTTAAACATTTACATATCACCATACTAAAACGATTAAAATAAAAACTTTATGTTCACACTGATGCTTAACATACCACAACTGCAGCATGTTGGATTTACCCATCAGACAGCTGACTGATCAGAGGGACTTCATGAAACCAGTTGGAATCAGTAGTCACCTCTTCAGTGGAGTCAGGTGAAATATGAACTGACCCAAGAGAAAAGAATTATTGTAGCATTAGGATTCTCATGGCATGCATAAAAAAGTGATCAATCCAATTAACATCCAAAATAGACAGAAAACATGTATTTATTCATAGATAAAATTAGGATGTTACTTGGAATTAAAACCCACAACACGCAGAATAAATGCCACACAGGCAGGTGCCCAAGGCTGGAGATAAACCATGGGCTTTGGAGATGCAGTGCTATAACCATGAATTGGAGGCACCAAACGCTAACAGAATCTGGTGCTTTGGCACCTCTATAGCATATCTTGGCATAGCCACCCTAGAGTAGACGCACAATATAAGAGGTGCCAACATACTATGCTCATTGTGGTCACTGAGGATCCAAAAAGTATTAGTTTAGGTTATTAATTTAAACCTATAGGTGTTCATCTTGGAAATACAACAAAATATAGCTGCAAGGTCAGTGTCAGGTCTGGAATTTGCATGAAGAAAAGTTCACCTTAAGAGGATGAATCCAAACATCCATTACTCCAGTACCTTTTTGTGCCTTCTAGCTCTGATCTCTTTCTTCAGCTGGGCCTGTCGCACCTCCCTCCGGGCATCTTTCTCTGTCCTCATCTGAAAAGCTCTCTCTCTCTGATTTTCCACATCTGTAGAACCGTCAGTGAAAAGGCAAAGCAGATGACAAACAGCAGAAAGCTAGATTGTGTTGAGCACAAAACAGCTACGCTACTAGACATTTATATTTATATATGTCACCTGCTTATAGGTGGTACATTAAATATTAAGGATTCTGTTAGATCATGTGGAGCTGAATCTCTCCCCTTTTTACAATCTAGCAATTGAGGCCTTTGGGCATTTTTCAGCATATTACAGTAGGAGCATTCAGCAGCTGAATGTGGTCTGGGAAGCCCAAAGACAAAATAACTGGGAAAATAACATACCATACAGCAATGTACAGTGAGAATGTGAAAAAAAAACAAGAAACTTGATTAAGCTGATGTAGAAAACCGATGAGGCTAAATACTATATATTGATAATGCTGGTGATTTGAAAGCTGATAAATCAATGAAAGGGGTGAATAAACTATGTGTTTTAAAAGTGAGTTAAGCTACAGTGTGGAATGTGAAATGGAAATCTAATAAGTAAATTGATAAATATTATTCTTTTCATACAGCCATATTATTGGAAAGCTTTGGAATTTTGTAATTGTAGGTGTTTATTAAACAAATTCTACAGTTCTGTAATCAGTAGTAAACGTGAAGATGTTGTCAACCTGCATCATTCCTTCTGGCCAACAAACTAAAAAACATTAAATTGTGAACTAGATCACAGTTGTACCACTGCAAATTATTGGATCTAGAAGCTTACCCTGTTTTCCAGAATGAAGAATCTCATTAAAATATTGCCTTTTTATTCTGTCTTGCATTTCTCTTTCAAAATCCTTACTTTCCTGTAAAGTCTTATTTAGCTTTTGCTGCAGGAGAGCAACCTTCCTTTTATAGAATTCAAATGCCTGAGAATGACAGAAAACCTTTCACAAGTGGCTATTCTTTAAAGAAAAAGAAAAGCCTCTCAACAAAAGATGAAAAGATCCATCTCATTGTTGATCATCTTGTATTAAAAAGCACATGTTTTTCCATTACTCTAGTATTTAATGACAAATGAACTAGCTTGCAACCCAACATGTTGCTAGTAGAAAACTTCCCGTCCATAAGGTCACATTTTAATTTAGTATCAGACAGAAACTGTTGGGCACCACTGAAATTCCAGCTCAAGTAAAAACTACAGGAGACTCCAATCTCATCTCAATCTACAGCACCCTGAAGCTGGGAAGCTGGGTCTGGTCAGAGCTCAGAAGAAGAAAGGCTGGGTCCAACATTACTTGGACGAAAGACTCTGTGTGTAGTTCAGAACCTTGCAGGCTGGGTATAAGAGATTGAAGCAGCAATGTCTCTCCTCTAATGCTTAGGTAATGAGGAGGAGAGATCATCAACCACCCTCTTGGATCCTCTTGGGGAGATACCCCTGAGGGATACTTTAGAACAGCCAATTATGCAAAGCAGCATGTCTCTGGGATTTTACTTGGAATTAAAACCCACAACACGCAGAATAAATGCCACACAGGCAGGTGCCCAAGGCTGGAGATAAACCATGGGCTTTGGAGATGGAGTGCTATAACCATGAATTGGAGGCACCAAACACTACCAGAATCTGGTGCTTTGGCACCTCTATAGCATATCTTGGCATAGCCACCCTAGAGTAGACACACAATATAAGAGGTGCCAACATACTATGCTCATTGTGGTCACTGAAGATCCAAAAAGTATTAGTTTAGGTTATTAATTTAAACCTATAGGTGGTCATCTTGGAAATACAACAAAATATAGCTGCAAGGTCAGTGTCAGGTCCGGAATTTGCATGAAGAAAAGTTCACCTTAAGAGGATGAATCCAAACATCCCTTACTCCAGTACCTTTTTGTGCCTTCTAGCTCTGATCTCTTTCTTCAGCTGGGCCTGTCGCACCTCCCTCCGGGCATCTTCCTCTATCCTCATCTGTAAAGCTCTCTCTCTGATTTTCCACATCTGTAGAGCCGTCAGTGAAAAGGCAAAGCAGATGACAAACAGCAGAAAGCTAGATTGTGTTGAGCACAAAACAGCTACGCTACTAGACATTTATATTTATATATGTCACCTGCTTATAGGTGGTACATTAAATATTAAGGATTCTGTTAGATCATGTGGAGCTGAATCTCTCCCCTTTTTACAATCTAGCAATTGGGGCCTTTGGGCATTTTTCAGCATATTACAGTAGGAGCATTCAGCAGCTGAATGTGGTCTGGGAAGCCCAAAGACAAAATAACTGGGAAAATAACATACCATACAGCAATGTACAGTGAGAATGTGAGAGAAAAAAAACAAGAAACATGATTAAGCTGATGTAGAAAACGATGAGGCTAAATACTATATATTGATAATGCTGTTGATTTGAAAGCTGATAAATTAATGAAAGGGGTGAATAAACTATGTGTTTTAAAAGTGAGTTAAGCTACAGTGTGGAATGTGAAATGGAAATCTAATAAGTAAATTGATTCTTAAAATGTAGAGAGCCTTGCAAAAAATATATGTTGGTGCTTTTAGAAAATATATTTCAAGGATGTGACCGCTACGGGCAGAATTTTAGAAAAAAGTGCATCAACAAAGTGCACCCTGTTTAGGTTACTTTAGAAGACAATGTACCAAAACAATATATGCTGTCTGGGTCATTAGATTAGCCGAAAGTAACTGATAAGCTTTGAAAAAGGGCGGAGCGGTGGCTCTGTGGCTAAGGATCTGCGCCTGTGGCTGGAAGGTTGCCCGCAGCCGGCAGAGGAATCCTACTCCGTTGGGCTCCTGAGCAAGGCCCTTAACCCCAACTGCTCTAGGGGCGCTGTACTATGGCAGACCCTGTGCTCTGACCCCATGCTCTCTCCCTGTCTGTGTGTCTGTGTGTCTCATGGAGAGCAAGCTGGGGTATGCGAAAAGATAATTCCTAATGCAAGAAATTGTAAAGGGTTAATAAAGTAATGTTATATATATATAATAAAACAAATCTAGTGGTGCTTCTTCTTTTGTTTAAGATGTAATCTGTTTTGTCTTAGGGAAAGGGGAAGTGTTGAAGGGACAAAGTGCTGAGCTTTCTCTTACAGCGCAACATCTTATTAAACCCTGTACTGCTTGTAACAAATTGAGTCTCTGATGCACTTTGCAGAGTGGCAACAGGGCTCCCAATATTGCAATATTGAAATAAAGACCTTACTCAGGTGAGAACTCTCTCTTGTGGCTTCCTTGAAAATTAATATTTCCATGACAATTTGGGGGCTTGTCCGGGATCACAAACCTGAGCGCGGACGGCTGCTGAAACTCCATCTGGACCCGGACAATTTTAGCAATTTGGACGAACCTAGGGGGATAAACTGTTTATCCTTCCAGAGATGCGTCTGGAGAATTGGCAGCTGTCTGACGTCAGTAAGTGATCCTTAAAAAGTTAATAGTTTGAAAAGCGAGCCACAGGGGTGTTCTCTTCGATAAGTCAGGGACTTACAGTATAACGGGTCTGGGACCCGGCGAGTCTGGGACTCGTGAAATGAACATATCTTAACACAGACGTGTGGTTTTTGCTCTGCGGAGTAGTTAATGTGATAAGGTTCTAAGTAAGGCACCGATCGGTAAAAATGGGGAATGAAAATTCAAAGACGAAAATGGGACCGAGCAGTCCAGCAAAAGTACATGTACGACAAATTCAGAGACGCAGGAATAGGTGTAAACGATTATAGCCCGGGTTAGAGTCCCGGCAGAAGGAAAAATGTGTATGTTCATGAACTGTAAAGCTAGGGTAATAGGTGTAAGGGAACTTGCACATAAATTATATATGATAATTAGGGGCACATAACTATGAAGGATCTTTGTAAGTGAATCAGAATGGACAGAGGAAAGTGGAATTAGGAAAAAGAAGTTTCCTGAAGAACAGGAAAATTAGAAGAGAAGTAGAAGAAAGGAAAGAAAGTGAATTGGAAATCTCCACAGAAATTAAAAAGCGGTCCGGAGCCAAAGCCTTTTCACTTGTTCGTGAAATGCCAATGTGCACTTTTCCAGGTCCAGAAGGAACTCCAGCATATGTACATTGACCTTGGTCTCCTAGTGAATTATTTGCATTAGTCAAGTCTTTTCCTAAATTGCCTGATGATCATAAAGAATTTAAAAGAAAGGCAAGCCTTGTTCTTGATTGTCTTAAGCCTAATTACAGTGACATAACCTTGTTGCTAGATCACATTGTTCCTAAAGGTTTACAACGTCCTCTAACAAGGAGGAGGCAGATTGGCGGATACATGACCCAAATGATGAAGAAGTATCCATCTAAATTAAACCACACGGAAATGGAGAGGAAAAGTTAGGCGGCTGCTTCTAAAAAGAGGTAAGGACTCCTCTTTTCTAAAAAGTCCCTTGTCCTCTCCATGTTGCTGTGGTGGGTTCAGGGTTTTTCTGAAGCTGAAGCGAGTACAACAGAAAAGTGAGTTTATGGTGTATGTGTTTGTAGATGCCTGTTTTGTGAAGGTGGGGTAGAAAAAGAGGGATGGCTGAAGGAATAGCGTCTCGCCCTGCCTGTGCGAAAAAATCCAGGTGCTGCATCCTGGTACATGACTGCAGTATGGCTGAAGGTAGTAACTAGAACTGTACTCGCAGAAGAACATGGTTGTGTGTTTAAAGCCAGGATTTGGAACCTGGTCCGTGTTCCCGAATTGTGAGAGTTCGTCAGTTTGTCTCGACTGGGGGATTCCTCGGGGCGCGTGGGAGACGTGAAAATGGTTTGGTGTGAAGAAAAAAAATTAGATTAATGCAAAGTGAAACTTAAAAAGAAATATGGACTATCAGACGGAATTTAGCGCTGCAAATGGGAGGTAAAAAGACTCCCAAGGAGGAGAAAAAGGAGCCGCTAGTTTGTCGCAATTATTGTGCGACTTTAATATTATACCAAGATATAAGACCCCTTCAAGAAAATAATGAGGACTGGGATAAATCCCCTGATTGGGTATATCCAGATGGGGGGTGAGTTAACTAGCCCTGGGGGAAAGGGGGGCAAGACCCCAAAGACAAAACTACGAACAAGCTGGTGTGCAGTTACTAAAAAAAAGGGTGTTTTTTGGAGAAATTGTAAGAAAGAGGCTTGATTTCACAATTAAAGAACATGTCAGAAGCTGAAACGAGAGCCATGCGTGAACTAACAGATTTAATCTAGTAAACCCCTTTGTAGCCTTCCTAAATGTATCTCAGGGTTTAAATAAAAGTGAAATAATCTTACAGTGTGCGGGAACTGGGGGAGACAGGAGCACAGCTGTCCTGTTTTTAGACTAAAACAGCATAAAGATGTGATATAAAGTTTTCTAACGGGTAGCAGGAGGCTACAGGAGAAGGGGGGGCAAGGGTTGTGTTTAAAGCAGATACAAGCTGTCACAGTTTGCCTGGCAAAAGATGTACAGTTTCAACTACTGATGTGGGTGGGGGACACCCCAGACCTATTGGGCTGGGATGTCCTGCAGCATTTATAAGGAATTCCTGTATGAAATAGCATTTATGTAAACTAACTCAATAGAGTTATGTGATATTGTGATTGTTTTACCTAATGAGGGAATCCATAAGGCCGGGCTACTCCAAGTATTAGATCTTCAGACGAAAAAAAGGAGTATAAAACCAACTACATGATAAAGCCAGGGTGAATGCCCTCTCAGAACGAGCTCGTCTGGTGACGCATTGGCTTTAGGGGGTTAGTGCAGTGTAAAGACAAAATTGCCTTGACCCCTGTAGCAGAAACCGTTTTTAATGTTTTGAAACAAGCTCTTGCAGGCACTGGCCCTGGACTGGATTCCCTCAGACGGATCATCTGTATGTAATCTGTATGTAAGTGAAAGAAATGGGTTGTGAGCTGTTGTGCTGGTACAGGAGCATGGAGATAGGCATCGTCTGGTGGGTTATTATTATTCAGGACCCCTTGATGCAGTGGCCAAGGGGCCGTGTTTATGTGTTGTGCAGGCTACCTGCCTGGCTGTATAAACTGAATAATCTGGTGTAAAACTAGCAGACCGAATGAAAAGATTTAATTGAAACTTGTAAATATGCGAAATGGAAAATTGTAGCGATTTATATAGACTCTATTTTTCTATTGTTCCACACTGCTGACCCTTGATTGTTCTCCCTTTCCCATTGGCCCACCATCACTCCACTGTTTCAGTATGATGTCATCATTAATTAGCTCTCAGCCAATCAGAACACATCTTATTCACTATTTAACATGGAGGCTTTCAGGAAGAGGGGGCCTTTTGTTTGACTTTGGTCCTGCTTCGCTTCGCTTCGCTTCAGGTTATTGCTTCGGCTTCGTTTGTTGGTTTGTTTTTCTTTGTATGTGTGTGTATTTTCGTATAGCTTCGGCTTTGTTGTTTTGTTGGTTTTTTGTTAGTTTCTTTGTACTTTCGTTTGTGTGTTCATCCTTGTTTTGTCATTTCCTTGCCCCAGTGTTACATGTTCAACTTTTGTGTTCTTTTGTACCCTGCTCCTGTTTATTACTCTTGTTCTCCCTTATTTGTCTTCCTGGTTCACTTGTGTTTTTGTGTGAACTTTTGTATATAAGGTTAGTTTAGGTTGTTGGGTACACTTTACACACTTAGTTGATTTTGTATTATTACACTAGTTTAGTACGGGTGAGTGCCATTTGTCTGGTATGGTTTTGGGTAGTCAGTGCAGGTTAGCTAGGGTGTTGAAGACGCCGAAGACCGTGTGTTTCGGGTTTTCTTTTGTAGTCAGATTAGCTTTCCCTCACTGTCCTAGCCAGCTCCATTTTGTTTGTTATTTTCTTTCCTTTGGCACCACTCTAGTTTCTTACCCTTGTTATCACGCTTCCTAGTCCCTCACCAGAATCCCCCTGCTTCCAAAAGAATTATCCTAAATGTTACACCCCTTTACCCCTAGACACTTGGGGTCGTAACATTATTGGGGGCTCGTCCGGGATATCAAATTCCCGTCCTAAGGATTTTTTTTTTGTGTTGCAGAATTTTGGTGTTGGTACAGGATTTTGATTTGTGGATTGTGTTTTGGCAAGGTACTGTAGTTATGGCTACTTTTGATTTGCGACAGTTTGTGGAGGAACCTTCCTTTGAGCAGCTGCATAAGTGTAGGAAGGCTAAATTGTGCCAAATTGCTGATCACTTCCGGATTCAGGTTTCGACGCAAGCTCTTAAAAGGGACATCAAGAGAGCTGTGGTGGATAGGTTGGTGGAGTTAGAGGTCATTGCCTCAGCGAGCAAGGACGCCGGTTCTCCTGGGGCTGGTGCTAAACCTGCTATGGTGGTGGAAGAACAGGACGAGGTGCAGGGGGTGGCTGAAGACTTAGCGGAGGCAGAGGTCAAGGCCACCTTGCCTCCCTTTGAACCGTTCTCTCCAGTCTCCACCGGGTCAAAAAGCGATACTCGCCTGAAAGTTCGTTTGGCCCGCTTGCACATCGAGGAGCAGGAAAAAGCCCAAGTACGCCAGGCAGAATTTGAATTGCGCCTTGCAATTCGTAAAATGGAGATTGAGGCGGAGAAAGAGGTTAAGCTCCATCAGCTTGAGCTAGAAGCACGAAAGAATGCTCCTGCTGCGCAGCTGACCCACTCTGAGGCCTCTAGTGTGTCTCCTTTGCAAGATCCACTCTCTACCACCTTTGATGAAAGTAAGCACATTGCTTTAGTTCCTCTGTTTAGGGAGACGGAAGTTGATTCGTACTTTGGTGCATTCGAGCAAATTGCCACATCACTCCATTGGCCTAAGGAGGTTTGGTCACTGCTTTTGCAGTGTAGATTAGTGGGCAAAGCTCAGGAAGTTTGTTCTACACTTTCTTTAGAAGAAAGTTTGAATTACAATACTGTGAAAGCTGCTATCTTACGGGCTTACGAATTAGTTCCTGAGGCTTACAGACAACGCTTCCGAAATCATGGTAAAGTGTCAGACCAGAAATTTGTTGAATTTGCTAGAGAGAAGGGCACTCTTTGATAACTGGGTTGTAGCAAGTAAAATGAGCGACATTAACTCATTGCGTGAGTTAATGCTCATAGAAGAATTTAAGGACTGTTTGCCTGAACGCATTGCTGTGTATTTGAATGAGCAAAAAGTAACTACTTTAGTGCAAGCCGCTGTTTTGGCAGATGAGTTCGTGCTCACTCATAAGAACGTTTTCACATCTGCGTGTGTGGAGAAGACTTTGTTTACTCCAAGTTCCCAGTCTCAGTCTCTCCAAGTACAAACTAGTTCCTCACGTCCTAAAGAGGAGCGTGAATGTTTTTATGGTCACAAGAGAGGTCATATAATTGCAGATTGTTTGGCCCTAAAACGTAAGCAGCAGCAGCAGGAAACTAAGAGTGTAGGGTTTAGCAATGCTGTTTCCCATGTTCCTGTTCCTTTGACTATTGAAAATACTCCTGACCCTTGTTATGAACCATTCATTATGGAAGGATTGGTTTCGCTAACAGGTAAACCAGAAGACCAGAAAACAATTCAAATATTAAGAGATACTGGAGCATACCAGTCATTAATTGTTGTGGATGCACTGCCTTTGTCTGATCAATCTTTCTGTGGTTCGAGTGTATTAGTTCAAGGCATCGAAATGGGTTTTATGAAAGTGCCTTTACACTGTGTACATCTACAATGTGATTTAGTTACTGGATTTGTTAGAGTGGTATGTCCTTCGCTACCCATTAAAGGGGTAACTCTTATTCTTGGAAATGACCTGGCTGGGGGTAGAGTATAGCCTATTGTTTGATTGGTTTTGTTTCTTCATTGTCCAAACATTAGATGTTTGTTTTTATGGGTGGGGGTGTTACGTCCCAGTGTGTGTTCTGTGTGTGTTTTTTCTATGTTCCACACTGCTGACCCTTGATTGTTTTCCCTTCCCCATTGGCCCACCATCACTCCACTGTTTCAGTATGATGTCATCATTAATTAGCTCTCAGCCAATCAGAACACATCTTATTCACTATTTAACATGGAGGCTTTCAGGAAGAGGGGGCCTTTTGTTTGACTTCGGTCCCGTTTAGTTTTGGTTCGCTTCGCTTCGCTTCTGGTTATTGCTTCGGCTTCGTTTGTTGGTTTGTTTTGCTTTGTATGTGTGTGTATTTTCGTATAGCTTCGGCTTTGTTGTTTTGTTGGTTTTTTGTTAGTTTCTTTGTACTTTCGTTTGTTTGTGTGTTCATCCTTGTTTTGTCATTTCCTTGCCCCAGTGTTACATGTTCAACTTTTGTGTTCTTTTGTACCCTGCTCCTGTTTATTACTCTTGTTTTCCCTTATTTGTCTTCCTGGTTCACTTGTGTTTTTGTGTGAACTTTTGTATATAATGTTAGTTTAGGTTGTTGGGTACACTTTACACACTTAGTTGATTTTGTATTATTACACTAGGTTAGTACGGGTGAGTGCCATTTGTCTGGTATGGTTTTGGGTAGTCAGTGCAGGTTAGCTAGGGTGTTGAAGACGCCGAAGACCGTGTGTTTCGGGTTTTCTTTTGTAGTCAGATTAGCTTTCCCTCACTGTCCTAGCCAGCTACATTTTGTTTGTTATTTTCTTTCCTTTGGCACCACTCTAGTTTCTTACCCTTGTTATCACGCTTCCTAGTCCCTCACCAGAATCCCCCTGCTTCCAAAAGAATTATCCTAAATGTTACACCCCTTTACCCCTAGACACTTGGGGTTGTAACAATATACATTTGGTGTATGCCACAATATTGGATGGCGGTGAAGGAATAGGGATTTCCTCTACACGGCAGGGACTCCAGTTAAGAATGCTGGGTTTGTCTCTGAACTGTTAGAAGCTTTGCAGCTACTGACTGAAGTAGCTGTGGTAAAGTGTAAATCACATAATAAAGAAATGTTTCCAGTAACTCGAGGGAACAACTTTGCAGATGCTGCTGTCAGGTAAGCAGTACTTGTAGAACAGGAGTCTGAGACCCCTGTGAAACCTCTGTTAGTGAAAAGGGGACAGCTACATAAAAATATTCAGGCTCTGAAGCAGAGAAAAGGACATGGTTAGAAAAGAATGTGGTGCTCCCAGCACACTGGACGCCCTGCATGCCCTCACAGCCTAATGCCTTTTGTAGCTCGACAAATGCACTCTGTCGGACACCTGGGTGTGAGAAATGGTGTGCCGGTTACCCAAAACTGGGTGAGAACCGGGTTTGAAGCAGTAGGCACTTATGTGGTATCTCAATGTGACGCTTATCAAAGGAACTCAACTCAACAGTTCAGGTGCGGGTGCTACATCTCAAAAGACCTGCTCCTGAGGAACCTTTCATGCACTGGCAAATTGACAATTGTAAAGGGAAACCTTGGCTCTTATAATCTGTTCGGTGTGAGATGGACTGAGATCACCCTCAGTCTGCTGGAACAGTGGAATGAAGGAACAAAACTCTGAAAGATCGACTAGACATCAGACTGAAGGAACGCCATGGGATGCGGGCTGGATCAAACAGAACTGTGTAACAGAGCCTGTTTGATATCATCACGGGCCAATCAACGAAACTTCCTGGAGGGACGAATTTGGCTAATGGGATGTTGAATTTGCTGATTCTCTATTGTAGTATTGTAGGTTGTTAATTGAAGTGGTGGACAGGTGCTGGACGCTTGGAGACCTCCAGTAGAGGGAAGATATGACCTGATACCTGGCGAGTGGGTGTGGGTGAGGATGATATACCCTGCCAGATGTTGCAACCCCGCTGGGGAGGGACCATATCAAGTGCAACTGACTACCGACTCTGCCATCTGAGTGACAGGATGAGATCGCTGGATCTACGCGTTGCACTGACACCGAACCACTGCACCAGAGACTGAGTGAACATTAATTATTATATTGTTACTGTTTCTGTGTTTGTCGAGCTTCCTGAGGGGGGGCGACAGTGTGGGTATTAAGTAAAAGGAGTTTTACTTTGATATATGGGGATATGGAATCAATACTTTATCAGTAAAACACAAATAATAATCAGAGCTCATGTTGGGTTTGTATTGCTATAAAAGATGCTCATGGAAGTAATCCCCTTTGATAGAGGTGATTATTTATGTTTATTGGCATGGGTAACTCAAATGTATTAGAATGGAACGAACTGTATGCTCCTCGCTATAATCACAGTTCTAGGCCATTCTCTATTAGGGTGATTTAGGTGAGCAAAGACTAAACGGTAATATTTGTACTAATTGTATTCTAGACAATTATGAGCAAATTAATGACTTAGCAAAGCACATCTATGATGAAGAAAAAATATAAATCATAATTATAATCCAGATGATTGGGGCATTGGTGCATGGCTACAGTCTGTGCTAGGAACATGGAGAGGGTCTCTGGTTCAATACGTATTTGTGGGTCTGGTATTATTCGTTATGATCATATTGCTAATGTCCTGCTTGAAAAACATCTGGACTTAAGCTGCTGCTTCTGTGCTAATTGTATGCCCTGAAGGGATCATGAAGGTCAAAAAATGATTTCATGGGAAAGGTTCTCTTATCTAGTGGCAGAACCTGATGGGTAGAACAATATAGTTTTAAGGGGGGTTACCCTTGGGTGTGATTCCCTCAGATGCAAATGATTATTGTGGTTTGTTTGTTCATAATAAGATGTTTTGCAGGAACGGAACAAAGATAAATTTTACAACTTCAGCTAGAATTGTTCTGCAAAACGGCACAGCTGAGGCAGGGGAACAATGTGTAGATTTTTCTAAGAGTTATTACCCAGTTGTTGACCAATCTTGTAAAAAATCCTAAGATTATGCTGGGCTCCAGCCCACAAGGATTTACCTGTGCTGTAAGAACTAATGAGTGAATAAGGAGACTGGATTCTGGTGAAAGACTTCAGGAAAAAGAAACCGTACCAGGTGCTGCTGACCACTGCCACTGCTGTGAAGGTCATGGAAAGGATGCCCTGGATTCATGCTTCCCACTGTAAAAAGGTCACAAACGAACTGAGCAAAGCGCAGGAGTGATGTCTCCACAAGGACAGATGGGGATCACCTGCTTGGGACTGATGTGCACAGCCTTTTTCCTTTTTATGTGGAAGCCTGTTACCACCCCAAAAGAGGAAGAATCTAAATGCAAAGCCTCTTTGTATACAAACTGGCTGAATGAAACTGATAATGAGGGGGATATGAGTAATTTGTGGTATAAATTTATAAATCATACTGTAAAGTTAAAGAAATGTAATGCATCTTGTTATGTATGTGCTTTAATGCCTCATTCTACAGCCTCACCCATGTGACTTTTTCCCCCGACCAGTTGGTAGTCACATTTCTGAATGTATAAGTCTAGTGGCAGGATTTCCAAAGCCAGACCCTAGATCTTTTCCCACCTTTACCATAACATATTTAACCTACTCAAAGGGGAGTTAGATTAATGGCACTCCAGAACAGGTTCATGCTGGACCTTCAAAATGCAGCATCTGGAGGAGTCTGTGCTTTAGTAGGAGACTCCTGCTGTACATATATTCCACTTAATGACGATGATTACGGAAATATTACGCTCGCTATTCAGCATTTGAAAGAACTAAAAGACTAGGTGAATAAAGAGAGAGGCATTAAAGATACACCGGCTTTTCTCTCCTGGTTAGAATCACTGTTTGGGCCAGGGGGATTGTTTTTCTTTAAGTTACTAACACCGATTATACGGGCTGTGATACTTGTCTTCCTGTTTTAATGTTGCTGTATGACATGTATTATTCCAATCCTTCGAAATATGGTAATGAATATGTTTATGCATCAGTATATTCTGATAAGAACGCAAGAATCCGACGTATGGGAGCCTCCTGGGAATCCATATGAAGAATCTAACTTTTAAACATTTTAAGAATAAAAAGGAGGGAATTGAAATGGAAATCTAATAAGTAAATTGATTCTTAAAATGTAGAGATCTTTGCAAAAAATATATATTGGTGCTTTTAGAAAGTACATTTCAAGGATGTAACCGCTGAGCTACGGGCAGAATTTTAGAAAACAGTGCATCAACAAAGTACGCCTTGTTTAGGTTACTTTAGAAGACAGTGTACCAAAACAATATATGCTGTCTGGGTCATTAGATTAGCTGAAAGTAACTGATAAATTTTGAAAAACAAATCTAGTGGTGCTTCTTCTTTCGTTTTATGATGTAATCTGTTTTGTCTTAGGGAAAGGGGAAGTGTTAGAAGGGACAAAGTGCTGAGCTTTCTCTTACAGCGCAACATCTTATTAAAACCCTGTACTGCTTGTAACAAATTGAGTCTCTGATGCACTTTGCAGAGTGGCAACAGGGCTCCCAATATTGCAATTACTTGTCAGAAAGACATCTTTTAAAACAGTTATGCTAGAGATCCTGTTATCTTTTGCTTGCTCCCCAATCATGCTGTATTTACAGAGGTGTCACAAAGTCACTTGCCAGAGTGGATATAAATGTCTCTAATCAGTTTAAGATGCAGAAGGAAACCAGCTATTAAAGATCTGTCATCCAGGTGATGACCAGGAGCAGCCCTGGGTCAAAATAAATCAAACTGTATTCTCATACCTCATCTTGTCTACTGTACTGCAGACCTCTCATACGCTGTATTTCACCACTGCATATCCCCTCTGTTTTCTGAGCTCCTGCCTGGTGCCTTCATAAACAACAACAGCAAAGAAAGCTTAATCCACAAGGCAAGGTCAAAATGTCAGACAGCAGCAGAGGAATTTGTGAATGTGGTTTTTCCGTAGAGCAAATGTTTATCTTTTGGAAAACTTTGACTCAGTCAAGACTTTCACTTGCTTGCACAATTAATTAACTTAAGGCAAACCTTTACTTACAGTTGTATTCTTGACATCCAATGTTTTAACATAACAGTAATATTTACAGCGAAACGAAAAAAAAAAAACAAATCAGGGAATCTAAAAGGCAGGAACTTGCTGTTAAAGAGTGAGGAGCTTCCGTATGTCATTACCTGTCTCTGTTAGCCATAAACTGGTCTGAAATATTCTTGGATCCTTCCTCCAGGAGCCATTCCCTCACATCGGTGAAGCTGATATCCCTGGGAATCTCGTTCTGCTCCTGGAGCTCCAAGAACTTCTTCACTATTGTTTTCTGAAAGCCAGCACAGCCTTTTACTAGAGTGTCACACTCCCTTCATTGCAAAGTTCTCCTAAGCACTATTATAGCTGAGTGTGCACTTCAAAACCAACACTGACTTTTTCCATTAGATTTTTAATTTGAGCTCACAACGATACAATGTGTTTGTACAGTATATGTATAAGAGTGAAGGCTGAGCTACTGTAGTTTGTTGATCTAAACATTTCAATTTAAGAAGTGCATCTTGGATACTAATTTGAATGTCGCCATTCTAACTCAAAGCCTTCACGGTATCAAACCTGTGTGGTCACACGTCCCAAACAGTCTGGCTCTGCCAGTGGAGCCTGGAGACCCCAAAAATATAACACACGGTTTGCCTTTTAATAATTTACACCTCTAATAATAATAATAATAATAATACAAAGTAATAAACACTATGTTTGAAAAGCGCGGACTGATTAGTAATTTGTACAGAGCAACATAACAAAACAGTGGCCACAGTACATACGGAAATTTCCAACTATACTATTTTTAAAAACTATGTCTTTTTTCTGTATATCAAGACCTAGTTTCCAGTGACTACCGCGATGCGCCCTTCCATTTCCTAACTGTGTTATAGAAAGCAAGTGGCGCTGCTAAAGAAAATATCCTAAAAATAACTACTTTTTGTAGTGTCCGTAATGTGACGAGGGGTCCGGTTCACCTTCAGACTTAATTTCTTGTATAAATATATTGTATATACAGTAGGTTTTATAGTCTTATATAATATTTTTCAAAGCGTTTTATAATGCTACTCTTGCACTCTGCTGTCTCCTAGTTCCTTTCAGTTGGGCTTCACCGGTGAAATAAGGATGAAAACGTCCTCTCTGCCCAGTCTTGCTTTTTGGCGGTTGATGTGTCTGTATGTGTCTTTTCTAGATATGTCTAAAACGACACCTAATATGCAGGAAGAAGCTGTTAAATTGGTAAGCTGGTATCTGTAGCTGGGTAGCTGCAGAAAAGGATTAAAAACGTACAGACAGAAACTTTTTAAAAACAAATCTGGGTGCGGCGGTAGGATGAGGTCACAACGGAACAGCCATTTCACGAGGTTCCTAATTCCTCAGCCTCGAGATGCGTTCTGGTTGTTTGCGGTTTGGCTGAAGGTATTTGTACGGTAGCAATGCCGTGCTTTAAATTTCATACTTGGTTATTTAAGATCCCTGTTTATATGAATAGGTGTGTTAACCCCTCTGTATTCTGGCTAGATTTCACTCTGGAATTCTTAATCTGGCCTTCCTAAAGTTTTTCCTTAAAACAATTGATGAAGACATTTTTCACTTTTTAACCACTTTTCATCTGTAGCTCCGAGGAACTGCTGGTATAGTGGTGGACAATGCGTGCTGGATTTTGGGATCCTTTGGGATGGAAAAGAAGTGTAGAAATGCAATTTTAATTATGGTCAATTCTGGTATTGTATCCATTTATAGTTATACAGGTGTTGTCCTCAATATTCTCAGTCACAGCAGCATGACACATGGAATATTACCCATCCATTGTCTAATCACTTGATCCAATTCAATGCTGTGGAGAAGGGCTCTGCAATTACCAGAGGTCAGTTTCTTCATTTCTGTTGCAGTGTGAGAGCAAAGAAAATTACAGTCATCAACAATTATACTGCTTATCTGTTTAGTTGCAAGATATTATCCTTTCTTTTGGAAAGAATCTGTATTCGGATTTGTGACCAAGATTACATAATACAAATGCCAAAGCTTGGAACGTCTGAAAAAGACTCAGCGGATGACAGAGGGATCAAATTTACTAACTAAATGTGTGTTCACTGATTGATCTGCAGAGCCACACGGTCAGGCTGGGTGCAATAAGATGTGGATACAGTCCTTCAAATTCACATCCCTAGTAAAAAAAGAGAATACAATCCATATAGACATTCCAGTGAACTGAACATGCAAGTGTTGAAGATGGAAGATGGAGGGAATCACCCAAAGAAAGATTATGTGAAAGCAGGGAGAACACGCAAACACCCTACATAAGGTGCACACGTCTGGAATCAAATTAAATGACCCCCAAACACGTTCACCAATTTTATTTCTAAAAAGATAACTTTCTGCATTATGATAAATGATGAACGCACCTTCGTTTTTATTAAAATATAATTCAAAATGATTTTAGAAAATTGTGTTATTTTTATGTAAGAACTGTTTCAATCAAACGCACTTAAAAAAAACCCCAATATTTTAGGAAATGTTGGAAAAGGAAAAGATGGTTGAAAAGTATGGAAGCCCGTTTCCGCCAGGGAGTAAAAAAAACACGCTATGGTATCTCAGAATTCCGATTTAGTATCTCAGAATTGCGACTTAGTAACTCAGAATTCCAACTTAGTATCTCACATTTGCGACTTCGAAATAGCCCATATTTCATTGTCTGTCCTTTTGATTTGTAACGGATTTGGGTTCTAGGGCTTGTGCCCTCGCCGCTGTCGCAAATGTGAGATATGAAGTTGCAATTCTGAGTTACTAAGTCGCAATTCTGAGATACTAAGTCGCAAATCTGAGATACCATAGCGAGTTTTTTTTTACTCCCTGGCGGAAACGGGCTTCTATAGAAAAGCCTGGAATGCAAGTGTAATCCTCACTTAAGGGGAGCCGGGTTTTAGAACTGGCTATAGTTGCTCACGGACATAGCGTTGGCTTTATGAACTACAACTCCCATAACACACTACTCAAGTCCCTATTCTGCCTGGCTGTGGTGACCTCTAGTGGGTCCCTCTCAGTTCTGGCAGCTTTACCATTGATCTTGTGCACTCACTGGCGTGCGCAAGAGGAACTCGCACACAGACTTTTGGAACTCGGATCGGAACAGTTCATGCTGCACTACTAAATCTTATGAAGTGCACTACTGTGGGTCAGTAGCTTTGAGGATTTTGAATACTTAGAGTAAATCAGGTCTTGCTATAACTATGAATAGAATTATGAAGGCTAAGACTGTTTTTTTTTAATGGTGTAGTACACCAATAAGACATTTACAGACAACATTAAAACTAACAAACCATTTTGTGATTTAGTTGAGTGTCTGGTCATGGATGTGGTAGTGTGCTCACCTATTTGAATAACACAACTTTATACAAAAACATGAATGCAATTATTTTTATTTCAGAAACAGTAGTTCCCATCATTAAAACTCCTTTTTTGATTTTGCATTGCAAGGAGTTTCCCCTCCATGTGAAACATGTTTGATGGTGGCAGATGGATTATTACAGGAAGGCTCTGGATAAAGCAGTCGACATTTTCGACAGCAAAGATGTTTTTTTAGGCATCTTCCTGGAGTTTGGAATTACAGGGATCCCTGGAAACACAGAGTGGTTTGACATGTCACTGTTCAAGTTTCTTTATTCCATGGCAGCAGGTCAGATAGACTTTGGATACAGTTCTACCCAGAGGCATCTTAATGTCCGGTTTATTCAATAAGAAGCTATTTGATTAAAGGTGTGTGGTAATTTGGCTATTAGACAACTGTTTTTCAGTCATTTCAATCACATTCATATATATTATTCCTGTCATCTTCTATTGGACTATTCACCCCTGATCCTTACTATTACCTGTCCCTTAACCAGTTCAATACATGAATTTCCCTAAATGCCTATTGCCTTTAATTTAAGAAGAACATTATCAAAAGCATCTTTAAAATCTAATCATATCATTTTGTACGTTCTGTGTGTGTTTACTGCTGTGACTTGTTTGAAGAATTTTAACAAGATGGTAAAGGAAGAATGACCTTTTCTAAAACCATATTGACTACTGCTAGGGTCTTATTTTCATATGAGCGATCCTGTTGTTTAGTTCTAAAGTGGTTTTCATAACTTTACTTGTAAAAGAAGGAAGACGTATTAGCTTATATCTTATATCTATCATATAAGTCACATTTAGTCATATTTACTATACCGAGAGATACTGTAGAAGGGAATGAGGGAGGGCACTGAAAATGGAGAAAATAGAGTACTGTTGAAGAGGACTGCCAAAGATTGATGCACTGGACAATGGACTATTTAGAAGAAGAGAGATCAGTGAAGAGTAGAGGTGCACAGTTGACCACTTGATCAGAGTGGAGTTTGGAGTTCTGCCTCACCATTCCTATGGAGGTAGCAGTGTCAATAAAACTTGACGTTTGCAGAACACTAAGGCCAATTTGTATACAAATCAGTTTGTTTTTTAAAGGATTCTAAATTTAGGATGAATTCCCCCATTCTACATAAATTCCATCCAATGTCTAATTCTGAACCACACTTGTCACTAATGTGCTACACAGAATAAAATCACAGTCACAAACTAAATACTCACCATCTGGAGTGTTCTGAGGCTTGTTCCTACTGAATCTGTCCAAACTAAAAACTTCTTTTTTGAAGAACTATGAGCACACAAAGAAAACAATTTAGGAATATTTCTTCCACAGGTATTAAACTTGAACTGTTACGTACTGTATTGATCTTGATAAATTTGTAGTCATTATTCATACAGAACATTCAGCATTGGCCACCATAGCAGTTGCTATTCTTGTTGTTTGCAATTAATAGGAATGTCTTCTAGAATGTTATTTGATGTACAAATGAGCATTCTATTCAAATTATTTCTGTAGTGCTAATATTAAAAATACAATAATGCCCAAATTAATTAATAATTAAAGTTTGGGTATCTAATCAATACCTTGTGTTTTTGAGGCTCCTTGAGGCTCATCAGGCACTTTAAATGGTCCAAAGCTTTCACAGCTCCCGCGTCCACTGGATGTTCCCTGGGCTCTTAAGTTTTCCAAAGATGGATTTGTTTCATTCTGAATTCTGACGTCTTTTGACCTATTACCCATGATCTTATGCTTTATCATGGAGCCAAACTTTTTCAAAGGATGTTTCTTGACTTTCTGGCTCACATTCACATCTCCATCCGGCGTATTAACTGCAAAGGGGATGTTGCTGTGCGAGAGAAGCCCTTTGCTCTCAGATGTTTTGGTCAGTTGCATTGGGGTCATGTAATGTTTTGCTATGTCAATGCCCAGACCACTCTTGCTTTGGGCTGGACTGAGATTTTTGTCCTTATTAAAGCTGGGATTGTACACATACCAAGATGAGTGTCCGGGCAACTCCTGTCACAAAAAAACAAAAAGTTACAGTTCAGTGACTGTTGTTTCATTTTTAAAAGTAAATCAAAACAAGTAACACTTCTCTTACGGAGAAGAAGATAAGGATTATGGGGTGTGTATATGTTTTAGCACTGACGTTAACACTAGAATAAAGGCAGACAATGGAATATAAAATAAGAAATCAATGTGAATGTTTACAATTGCATGTATAGAAAATAATGCATCTCAGTTTTTTTATGATGCAGATATCAGTTTGGAAATGTAGATGATACTGTGAGCAAGTCTCTCTATAGTAGCATTAACTCACCTGATTGCTCTTGTACTAATTGAGTGATAAAGCTGACATCCACAGACAGGTGAGTTTAGTACGTATGCTATGAACTGACAATAGGGATATTTCTGAGATGTTATACAGTATTAGGGAAAACAAATCTGGATTTGTAGTTTTATTGTAAAGGAAAATGCACAACACAACTATCATCATATTTACAAAATAAGAGTTCCATTTTCCAGTACTTTCTAAACAAATGTCTGTTAATTACAGTAGGTACAGAACAGGTCCATCCTAATTTGATAAGAGACATTTTTACAGGTTTGGAACTGTTGGTCAATAACAATAACAATTTATATGGACAGGTAAGGTACACTGTTTGTAATGTCTGAATGTAATGGATGCATTTTATTTTTCCAGATAGCTTCTTGAGGTTAAAATGCACAGTGTCATAACTAAAGAACAAATGTAAAGAAATATGTTAATTTGTTCCTTCAGTACAGTAAATCCTGAATTTTAGTCCACCTAGCTGTTGCTTAGTGGTTCCTTCCCTGACATGTTCAGATCAGCTCCCACTAGGTTTTGATTGAGAGAATATTAAGCTGTCCAGGTTCCAAGGGGGTGACTTCACTTTCTACCATAGACTCGATGCCAAAAGAACCCTTTGATACTGCCTCCTCTGGAATGAAACAGGGGTCTGCACACTTAATTATTTATAAATTAAGGGATCCACTTAAAATATGCAATACTGACCATTCTATTTCTTTGGTTAGACTGGTATTCTGTTGTTCTTGCTTCATTTATATATTAGAAATACTGTACTGTATATATTTTTCTATACATACAACCTATATCTATAATAGATTTTTACTATACTGTATAGACAACAGTATGTTTGTATTAGTTGCATCTGTGCTGGCATTCAAAATTTGGTTGCAAATTTCTAAATGTTAACATGGGAAGCAACGAACCCTGACAAGTAAGTAAAAATAGGTCTTATATTGATAGGTGATAAATGTTTTGTTTGCACTGAATTGTATTGAAACAAATAAATATCTGCAAGAATTCAATAAAAATGTTGCTGCTGCTCCTCAAACTTCTAGAGGCAGCACAGAAACAGGATCCATTGATCGTACTTTTGACTTGAGTTCAGTTGCAAAAGGCATTGTAAGGACTTTATTTGGAAAGCTCAAATCTTTACTCACCCAGACTGAAGAAGATGTATCTAGTTCCAGTTCTCCTGCTCAAAGCAATGCAAAGAGCTCAAGTGTCAGCTCTTCACCAACAAATTCAGTGTTTTCTGATTCTGTGTCAGATATTTCAGATTTGTGCACCTATACAGTAGAAACTGCTGGAGCCATTTGTGAAGCAATGAAAAAAGAGTTAGACCAGGAGGTTTATTGCACAACAGTGGCAAAGAAGGCTTCAGATGAAAGCCTTCTGGCTAGAGAGGTTGTTACTTCAGTTTTGGAGTACCTTGAAGAGCAATATATTTTAGACACCATTAAAAGCCCTTCACCATATCCTAAAGACTGGGAGAGATATCTTTCACTGCATGTGTTCGACCAATAACAGGTGAAGGTTCTAACTGGTCCATTTTGGTGCACATGAGCTGCTTGGTGCTCCGGGTTTCCATATCATTGTCAGCTTGAGGAGCATCTGAAGACTCGATATCTGAATGTTGGAACTTCATAATTTCTCTCACAAGAGAATCAACTATCTTTTGGGCCAGGGCCTCACTCTTGGCTGCTACTGCTTGTTGTAAGTTGTCTTTGGAACCAGCACTCTGCAGCAGGTCTCTGTAAATACAGCTGGCCACTTGTTTGACAGAAACCAGCTCACATTGGATATTGCTTCCCATTGTTGGATTACATTCTGAGGTATCTGGGGCTGTAAATAGTGTAGCGGCGAGGCTTAATAATAAGGCAGAATTAAATGTTTCTGAGCTTCCCAAATGAGGCCCCATTTCTCTGTTCATCTCTGTGGTGCAGCCACAGAGAAACTATTCATGCAAGATGTTTTCTTTTGATAAGGACAGCTCCCACAGGGGGATGCACTTAGCTAAGCCTGGCTATCATGATCAATGGTCATCCATTGGCACCTGTCTGTTTAGGGAGTGCCCGTTGGACATCTGGACTGCATTACTAAGTGTCAGGAGTAAGTGACTCATATCTCGCCTTGATCAACCAATCAGGGACTGGTAGGGCCGAGTAACCCACGTGGGACTCTGATGCCCATGGAACTTTCAGCCAATCAATGAGCTGAAGTTCCTCCAGGTAAAAACAGGCAACACAGAGAGCCTGTGAGATTCAACAAGATCCAGATTCAGATTCAGATTCAACAATTCTAAAGGGAATTCAAAGGAGAATCCCAAGGGCAGGACATTCTCGCAGCGCGCCTCCCGACCATCCTGAGACTCAGCCCGGACAACCACGGAACGGCCAGTGTGTCCGAGTGCCAGAACTTTCCTTTGTTCTAAGAGTCTAGAGTGGAGGTTGCCAGAGAGTAACCAGCAGCAGGCCTCGTGAACAGGTCGGAACTGTTGACAGCTGAATCACTATTCAGAACTAGCTCTTCATCAGGAACGAACCGGTCCTCTTCCTGACTTGCTGGGACCCACAGTCATCTTTTCTCCTGTGCACAAACTTTGCTAGTTAAAGCCAACAATGAGCATCAGCAGCGCACCGTCGCAAGCCGCACAGCACAGCCTGGCACCGAGCCAGAGAGCGCGGATTGGACAGCAACAGCCTGCAACTGTTTCTTTGTGCCCGCAGGAGATCTGAATCCCCAAAGATTGGATGAGTATTCAACTTCAATGCATTACAGCTCGAGAATTCAATTGTTATCCCAACCAGTTGACATCAATTTAATTCCTAAGAGTTATGTACTTGTTTGAGTATCTAATGTAGAAGTTGTAACCAAGTTCACTTTACGAAACGGTCTTAATGAATGATATACTGAACGTATGTCCTCTTGATATGTGTAACACTTTGTAACTGATTGAATATATATCTTTTGTATTCTGATAACCCTCACGATAAGATTGGTTAGATTTACATGCATATTCTATGTATTAATAAATGTATCCTCGTGTATTAGTACCTGTGTGTGTGTGCGTTGTTTGAGTTATGTCGCATGGTTGGATTCTAAAGCCATCAAAAGAATCAACTTTGTGATTTACTGCTACAATTAATAATTGTCTCAGTAAATGCCCAAACCCTACAGAACTGGTGCCTTCAGAGAGCCACTATGATTACATATTTGGCGTCCCTGAACCGGCTTAATCTACAATAGTTTCTTCAGCACATTTTCAATAATGCCCACAGCAAATTCACTGAGCTCCCAACAAGATAAACTATCCATAATCTGTTCTTGTTTCTTCTCCCTCTTTGGAGAAAAAGGATGAATTCTTAAGAGCAGCTTAGTTACAATTTTTTTCACAATATCTGAATATGGTAGGGGAATATCAGAAAGTGGTTGAATATCAGAAGGGGGCTCTGGAGGTGACATTCCCTTTTCTTGGCAACCAAGATTAAAGGTGTCATTTTCACTGCTGTTCACATCATGAGTGGCTTCGTTTGTAATGGAGGAAGGAGAAGGACCTAAGGCTGAAGACTCAGCTGTTGAAAAGTAGAGCTTTGAGAGCTCTTTAACCAAAGATACAATAATGGCATTGGACACTTCCTGATTTTTGGACATTATTGCATCGTATAATGCAATAAGGGAGCCACTTTCTTGCAGCAAGTCATTGTACACTTTTTCAATCATTTGGTCTGCATCCGAAGGCTGAATAAAGATGCATCTGTCATGGTCAGGTGTGCCTATAGTAATTCCTGGAACAGCTGATAACTGCATGATCACAGATTCAGTAATACTTATAACCATTTCACTCAAGGTTTGCAGAGGTCTCTTCAGATCTTCAGCACTGGACTCAGGGCTGGAACAGTTTAGCTGAATTTTCTTTAGCAGATTATCTGTGACTCCATGTACTATTTCAGAAAATACAAGAGAAATTTGAGAAGACTGTGCACTGGTTGCTGCCTCTTTGTTGTGCTCACTAGTGATTCTAATATCACTCATCACCTCATCAACCTTCACATCATGCAAAGAGGACTCCAGAGGTTTTGTTTTCATACAGTCTGGGATTGAGGAGCTCTTTTTAGTCTTCTTAACTGTCTTCCCTGAAGCTTTACACTGCTGTACACCTTCTAGACCCTGGACTCTTTGAACCAGATAATCTCCAGGCTTCTCTGGGGTCTCAGAAGCTAAGAAATCTTTTTTCTTATTAGAACAAGGTGTCACACCAACAGCTTCTCCTAGGGAACGTGATGAGCAGGGCTTATCCATAGTGTCTTCTGGCTGGAAACTGTTTTCAAACCCACTTGGAACTGTTGGAGAAAAGCCTTTTGGAGACTTTGTCATAGGAGACTGCAGTTTTTTACTTCTGACTGTTCGACCAATAACAGGTGAAGGTTCTAACTGGTCCATTTTGGCGCACTGGAGCTGTTCAGTCCTCCGTGTTTCCATATCAATGGCAGCTTGAGGAGTACTGGACTCAGGGCTGGAACAGTTTAGCTGAATTTTCTTTAGCAGACTATCTGTGACTCCATGTACTATTTCAGAAGAAACAAGGGAAACTTCAGAAGACTGAGCACTGGGTGTTGCCTCTTTGTTGTGCTCACTAGCGATTCTAATATCACTCATCAGCTCATCAACCTTCACATCATGCGAAGAGGACTCCATAGGTTGTGTTTTCATACAGTCTGGGCTTGAGGAGCTCTTCTTAGTCTTCTTAACTGTCTTCCCTGAAGCCTTACACTGCTGTACTCCTTCTAGACCCTGGACTATTTGAACCAGATAATCTCCAGGCTTCTCTGGGGTCTCAGAAGCTAAGCAATCTTTTTTCTTATTAGAACAAGGTGTCACACCAACAGCTTCTCCTAGGGAACGTGATGAGCAGGGCTTATCCATAGTGTCTTCTGGCTGGAAACTGATTTTAAAACCACTTGGGACTATTGGAGAAAAGTCTTTTGGAGACTTTGTCATAGAAGACTGCAGTTTTTTTCTTCTGACTGTTCGACCAATAACAGGTGAAGGTTCTAACTGGTCCATTTTGGTGAACATGAGCTGCCCAGTGCTCCGGGTTTCCATGTCAATGGCAGCTTGAGGAGTACTGGACTCAGGGCTGGAACAGTTTAGCTGAATTTTCTTTAGCAGATTATCTGTGACTCCATGTACTATTTCAGAAGAAACAAGAGAAACTTCAGAAGACTGAGCACTGGGTGTTGCCTCTTTGTTGTGCTCACTAGTTATTTTAATATCACCCATCACCTCATCAACGATCTCACTTGCTTCTCTGCTAATACTGGTCTCTGGTGAAACGGATGAATATCAGGAAGCTAAATGTGTCAGCTTGGAAATGTTGGTCACCATAGAACTGATTATGGTTTTGACCACTGTCTCATTTCTGGTGGCTACCGCTTTCTGTAGAACCTGTTGGGATCCAGTTTGACATAGCAATTCATTGTGAACAGAGCTGGGAACCTGCTGAATCTTGTGTGGTTCATGAAACACATCATTATCCTGTTTCACAACTGTTATCTCCTGGTTTTTGGACAAGTCCTGCAACACACTGTCAAAGAGGTCCACAGCTATCTGACTCAGCAAAGACACAGACATCTTCCCTGGGATTTCTGTAGACGTTTCCTCTTTTATCAAAGTAGGGTATATCTGCAATAGCAGCTGTGTTATGATGTTTTCCACAGTCTCAGTACACACTAAAGTCATATTAAGTGATTCTGTTGATTTAGCCATAGAAATTTCCTGGAGCCCAACTGAGGAAACCGGTTCAATATTCAACGGTTCTACAGGGACACTGAGTGGTTTGATTTCAGAACTGTTTTCAAGGTGGGAGTCTCTTTTCAGTTCCTCAGAAGAACTCTTCTCAATTTCTGAAGTCACCCTGGCTGCTGGTATATTACCTATGTTAACAAAGAGCTTTTCATTTAATGATAGTAAAGCAAAATATCAGAAAGCATGAAACAAAAACTAAATTATATTGAGAAGTAACGAATGACAGGCATCACAAAATATTTGAGTATAAAGCTTCATGTTCCTGTAAAACTATTACATCTTGGAGCTCAGGTAACTACAAACAAAGAAGCAGCCATATTCACAGATACGTTATATATGGCTTCTGAATATATGGCTATATTCACTCATTCTCTCATTCATAGTCATGGCCTACACTATATTGGTCTAAATACGTCAAAAACTTTTAAAAGATACAACAGATAGAAAATCAAGGTACTGTATATTTACATACAGTCACTACATTTTTTAACTTGTACTTCATAGCAACTAAAATGTTAATACACTTTTAAATGATTTGATTTGATTTCCTTCTTACCTTGATTTTCACTCTCTTCAGGTTCCATTGATAAATCACATGCAGCAGACAAAACATCCATGACAGACTTTACAAGCAAGCTGGAAAGCTGATTAATTGCATCATGGTACATCTGTGAACTGGGCACTGATGGTTCAGTACTTTTCTGTAGTCTGTGATCCTTGACAGTCAGAGACACTTTCTCTGAAATCCTTTGGGAAGACTTCAATTCCGTATTTGTATCACAGTCTTGAAAAAGTGAAACATCCTTCTCATTTGTGTCAAACGTTGGAGAATCGGGAAAACTGAGGCACTGCTTCAACAGTCTTTTCACTGATTTCTCAGTAAATGAATACAACAACTGCATAGAAAGCTCTGAGGACTTTGGATGGGATAAATCCTGAACTACTAGGGGGCTCTTTAAAATTGGATCTGAATTAGATTTGTGAGCTGTGCCCAATTGTACTGCAATTCCTGATTTCAAAATTAAATGGAAAACATTTTTGACAAGTTCTTCTGAAAATACACGCAGAGATCCACTCGAGACAAGTTGTTCCACTTTCCTTTCAATAGGACTCATTGTAGGACTCTCTGTGGAGGTCCTGACTTGGTCCTTAGGCTCGTCTGAAACCCTTGTCTGCAGTGGGGGGAGATTGTGCTTTGCTGTGGCTCCTGGTACTTGAGATGCCCAGGACGCCTCTTCAGCTGAAAGCTTTTCAATGTTCACATTAACATTATTGGAGTGGGTTTGAAATGCTATATTCTCAGTGATGAGACCAGCAGCACACTCTGATTTCTTTTGGCTTGCTCTAGACTTGCTTTTTGTATCTGAGGCCACCGTTACATCAAGTTTGCCCATAATAATGTCAACAATACCCATGGCAACAATTTCAATGTCAGACACTGCAGACTCTGCACGGGCTATGTGTTCTGCTGAGAAGTCAAGCTTTGGTGAAATGAGAGGGCTTGGCTGGTCTCCTTCCTCAACATTGTCAACTGTTGTTTTCTCTGAGCCTCTCTTTTGTTCTGCAGCATTTAAGCTGTTTTGAGCTGTAAATGAATCTTCTATCACATTGCTTCTGCAAGGAAGTTCCATGAACTCTTGTTCACCTAGTCCCATGTCATTTGCAGTAGAGGGTTTCTTCCAAACACAGGACCGGGGAACTCGATTGCTTTTACATGTCAATTCATTTTCTTGTTCTGCTGTAGGTGTAGGTTGATCCTGAAGCTTTGATGAAGCATCAGTCAAGGCTCTATAGGGAGTGTCCCGAGTCATGACTTCTGTGTCATCTGTATAAGAATCAATCACCATCCCAGGCACATTTATGGGTGGGAAACGTTGAACAGAATATTCTCTACGGTTACTTTTAGTGTATTCTTTATGGACAGTGTCTTCTGCACTAGACATCCTGTCTTTCCCATATTGTTCACCAGAGAGGTGCATTGTTTCATAATCTGGCTTTAAGACCACATCTGAAACTTTAAGATTTTCAAATGTAGATAAAACAGAATCCACCAGTTCACTTGCTTGAAGGGTTTCTTCTGAGGGTTTTGCTTTATCCTGAGCAACATCCTTTGTCGTCACCCCGATTTATTTCACTCCTGATTGTTTGCAATATCTGACTGCCAACATCCTTGGCACAGATGATTAAATTTGCCTGATTTTCCTGAGTAGTCCTGCTTTGCCATGAGAAATCAACGTTCATTAACACACCTAAAGGTTCTGAATCTTCACTAAGATGCTTACGGGGTGCCGAGTTTGTTACTGACATGCTTTTCTTAGTCAAGTGTGGTTCACTAAAGCTCAGGTGTGAAACCTGGACTGAAGGAGGAAACATCTCAAGTGAATCTGCTGATCTCTGCTCTTTAGCAGATAAAACTTTCCTTGCTTTGAACAAAGACAGGCTCTTCTGATTCCAAAAGTGTTTCAGTTTGTTCTTCACAGTTTTGAAGAGTTCCTCAGTCATTGTCCTATGTGCTCAGCTCTTCTAGTATCAGTTTTAATTTCTGATGTTCCTGGTAACAGGGCTGTATCAGAACTTTCTAATTTATCTTTGTAGTCTGTTGAGAAAGAAATCTTCTCAAAGCATGTAGCGTAATGTAGTTTTTCTAAAACATCAACAACAATATCTGAAGCCAGTTCAGTGGTTTGCACATGAGAAGATGAGTCTGAGGACATTGCTTCTTGAGCATGTTTTGTTGCATCCGGTGTTTTACATACATCATCAGCTGTACTGTTTGGTTGCTCTGGGAGATGGGCAAGTCCAGAAGATATAAATTTTGCAGCTGCTTTTTCAATAATTTCACTTATTATCCTTGTTGCTGTACGATGGAATACAGAGCTGGAGGTCCTCGGCATCTTCTCTGATCCTTCACCTTCTCCATCTGATATGATGCTTTCTCCAGAAGAGGAAACACTCAAATTGTCCTCAACCAAGTTCATGTCCATTTGCCCAATTTGCTGTTTTGAAGAAATGTTCTCAGATGACACCACCTTTGGAGGATATCTACAAATGTCCATTGTAATTTGATTAGGGACTTGTCCTGTTGCCTTATCAATATCAGATAATATGATTTCTTCAACAGGAGATATCTGGGATTTTGATCGATCTTGAATACTCTCCTCTCTTATAAATGTAGAAGCATCTCTCTCCCAGTCTTTAGGATATGGTGAAGGGCTTTTAATGGTGTCTAAAATATATTGCTCTTCAAGGTACTCCAAAACTGAAGTAACAACCTCTCTAGCCAGAAGGCTTTCATCTGAAGCCTTCTTTGCCACTGTTGTGCAATAAATCTCCTGGTCTAACTCTTTTTTCATTGCTTCACAAATGGCTCCAGCAGTTTCTACTGTATAGGTGCACAAATCTGAAATATCTGACACAGAATCAGAAAACACTGAAGTTTTTGATGAAGAGCTGACCCTTGAGCTCTTTGCATTGATTTGAGCAGGAGAACTGGAACTAGATACATCTTCTTTAGTCTGGGTGAGTAAAGATTTGAGCTTTCCAAATATAGTCCTTACGATGCCTTTTGCAACTGAACTAAAGTCAAAAGTATGATCAATGGATCCTCTTTCTGTGCTGCCTCTAGAAGTTTGAGGAGCAGCAGCAACATTTTTATTGGATTCTTGCAGATATTTATTTGTTTCAATACAATTCAGTGCAAACAAAACATTTTCAAAAACAGAATTTACAATGTCCTTGGCAATAACAGTGACCCTATTGTTGGGAATCTGAGATTTTGGACTTCTTTTTTCCAAAATGGAGATTTCTGCAGCTTCTGGGAGCAATAATGACTCTTTTGAGTTACTCTCATGTAAATTGTTACCCACAGGGGTGAAATCCCACTTTGTTTTTTCAATGATCTGAGATACTATCTGCTCAGCAATTTCAATGATTTTGGCTTTAGAGATCCCAAAAGCAATATCACTGTTTGCGCTTTTCATTCCCACACTTGATTCCGAGGAGTGAGACTTTAATTTGAAAGATGGGGGGCTACTGCCATTTGTTCTTTTCTTAGTCACTTTCGCCTCATCTCTCTCATTCTGCTGGGCATCAGGTCTCTGAAGAAGGTAGTTCTTCTCCACAGATAAACTGGAGGAGGGTGAAATCGTTTCTAAATTTTTCAGAATTGCTGACACAAAGTCACTCATTGATTGGTTATCGCCTGAATATGTTTCTTTCACGTCACTCGTCTTATTTTCAGTATTTGCTTTGCAGAATTCACTCTTGACTTCTTGTAAGACAGTACTGATTATTTCTGTTGCCGTGACAGCTAACTCCGCCTCATCATATTGTTCTGAGTGGAGTCTCTGGGATTGTCCTATTACATGTAGGTCACCACCATGGCCACCCAGGAGTCTACAGGTTGACCCTGACTCAACAGCGCTTGTGAAAAAAGGCTGGAGTCTTCCAGAGACAACTTGTATAATCTCACTGGCAACCCCTGAGGCTACAGATTCTGTCTGTGCTTCTAGATTAACACGCACAGTCTTAGGGGTGGGAATTCTTTGCTTATTTTCTGACAAGGCAGAGATGACAAGTCCAAGAACACCATCCACAAGTTCAGTGGCAAGGTTATTCGATCAGCAGCGGGTGATCAAGACACCTAACGCACAACACTGGGGTTCCATCAGCTGAGCAGGAAGCTGTGCTTCAGTGAGGGCTCTGCTAAGGACATCCTGTACTATACGTTCTGCTTTTGTAATTATACTTGACTTAGTGATTCCAAAAAGGTCCTTCAAAGGTTCTGAGAGGGGCTTTCCAGCATCTTCTCCTCCATCAGCAACCACAATCTCCTTCGAGGGTGCTCTGGATTTTAAGCAGGGTGTATTTTTCCCTGTTTCTTCTCCTGAACTACCCGAGGACGAGAGGGGTGAAGGGAAGGGAGTGGAGATCCTGCATCTCGTTGACCAGAAGCTACTGCTCCTACTCTGGGACTGCCATGTGGACCCTGACTCAGTACCAAGCAGAGAATGAGAACTCAGGGTGGCCTCCTCACTACTGCTGAAGTAAACCGGGGACTCAAAGGAGCAGTGAGACACGCTCCTGCTCCTCTCTTCACTGTAAAGCGAGACGGCTGGAAGCAGCACTCTGATGATAGACGCTGCCACCCACACCACTATATTCTCCGCCATTTCGTTAAGCTCTTCCGTTGTTATCTGTTTTAAAGCAATAGTACAAAAGTAACCACAGAGCACGAAAAATGTTCAATATACAGTACACCTATCAATATAAGACCTACTTTTACTTACTTGTTAGGGTTCATTGTTTCCCATGTTAACATTTAGAAATTTGCAACCCAATTTTGAGTGCCAGCACAGACGCAACTAATACAAATATATTGTTGTCTATACAGTATAGTAAAAATCTATTATAGATATACTGTTGTATGTATAGAAAAATATATACAGTACAGTATTTCTAATATATAAATGAAGCAAGAACAACAGAATACCAGTCTAACCAAAGAAATAGAATGGTCAGTATTGCATATTTTAAGTGGATCCCTTAATTTATAAATAATTAAATGTGCAGACCCCTGTTTCATTCCAGAGGAGGCAGTGTCAAAGTGTTCTTTTGGCATCGAGTCTATGGTAGAAAGTGAAGTCACCCCCTTGGAACTTGGACAGCTTAATATTCTCTGGCAAAGAGGCGCAGACCTTTGGCATAGTGAAATATCTCTGCTCTGAGGAGTGGCTATGTGGCTCTGACGCCAGGGCAGCCACAATCAAAACATAGTGGGAGCTGAGCTGAACATGTCAGGGAAGGAACCACTAAGCAACAGCTAGGTGGACTAAATTTCAGGATTTACTGTACTGAAGGAACAAATTAACATATTTCTTTACATTTGTTCTTTAGTTATGACACTGTGCATTTTAACCTCAAGGAGCTATCTGGAAAAATAAAATGCACCCATTACATTCAGATAAGCAGTGTACCTTACCTGTCCATATAAACTGTTCTCAATCACCTTCCTTTCACTAAAAAACATTATGATAAAAATTAATTAGTGTGACATTGCTACTACATGGACAAAATACGAACTATATTTTGCAATAATAAAAAATGGTGACTAATTAACAATATATAGGCATCTTTTCTAGTGGCAGAACAATTAATCTATTTTAAAGCATATTCCTGTGTAAAAAAGATGGCCTCCTAACCACAATTGTGTTCGTACTTTTTCAATTTACCTACTGGATGTCTAAAACTTGCTTAGGTTTTTAACTTTAATATGAGAGGCTTATAAAATAAAAATCACCACAACAAAATAGCACATTGGAAATGATAAATCTTAAACTTCAAACTGCAACTGTTCCATAACACTTTAGCGAGTATGGTACAATCGTGTTCCTATGTGAAGCAAGATCACTGGTAATTTACATCATTGTGTTTTCAACAACAACTACTTAAACAGGCGCAATGTATCTAACCAGTTTCATACTGGGTACCTCATAATTGACACATGACAAATACAGTTAAATTCAGAAAATAAATAGTAATTCTGCATTGAAATGTGAAGAAATATGTCATGTTTATGTTTGTACCCTGTTAACTTCATAGAGATTAGACCTTAGAGAATTTAAAGATTCTGTGAAACAGGCAGTTTGACCAGAGGTGCCCAAACGTTTGCATACAACTGTATGTTGCTGCTGCATCATTCAGGACAAAGCCCAAAATGCGTTTCCAACGCATTTGATGACTTAGTGTTACTTAGTTGTTACTGCCCTCTGGTGGTTGTTGATTGAAACATAACATCCGTTCAAACACGACCAGACATTTCTCCCACTGTCAATACTTCAGAAAAACTTCACATTTTATACTGGTGCCACAACATATTGTTAGTTATCATGATAGAAATGTGTTTTAATATGACTAATATATTATTGTTGTAATGCAGTATGATCAGAGTTATACATAAGTTCAATACAACAGTTTATTTTTGCGAAGGTTCAGTTAGTGTATTTTGACTGCTGCTCTAGTCATTGTCAATATCAATATTCAAAGTCAATGTTCTAGTCATTACAACAAAGCCAGTCTATGGTAAACTATATCTAGGATTTTGAAAAGTGCACATGAGCTAACACAACAATATGCACATGTTCTGTACTGTTAACAGACTGATTCATGCATTCGCAAAGAGAGAAAAAACAATTTCACGAACTCAGCTGGGGAAGTGAGCTCAAAATAGAAAACAGTTGCTCTTTAAACATTTACGTATCACCATACTTAAAATGCTTAAAATAAAAACTTTATGTAAGCACTGATGCTTAACATACCACAACTGCAGAATGTAGGACTTACCCATCAGACAGCTGACTGATCAGAGGGACTTCATGAAACCATTTGGAATCAGTAGTCACCTCTTCAGTGGAGTCAGGTGAAATATGAACTGACCCAAGAGAAAAGAATTATTGTCGCATTAGAATTCTCATGGCATGCATAAAAAAGTGATCAATCCAATTAACATCCAAAAAAGGCAGAAAATATGTATTTATTCATAGATACAATTAGGATGCTGATTAAGATTTATTTATCTGTTTACCCATATAATTTAAATCATTTTCACACCTTAGCTCACAACACTTTTACTGCACCAGACTGTGGCACAATGGCTGCCCAGAGATCCCCAGACTTAATTGGTACCTTTTTCAGCCTTCACAGTAGATGTTACCAAAGCTTTCAAAACCCAACACTTGTGCATTAATCATTGACATGTTTTTATCTGAATTAGCTATACAAATAAAACTGAATTGAACTAAACTGATTTTTTGGATTATATGTTCCATTGTCTTTCACAATATCTTTCAGTATCTCAGCACCCACTGAATTTCTCTGCAGCTGCATTGGAAAATTTGTCAAAACATAACTTTTTTCAAAACCTTTATTTTTTCTAGAAACAAATGAAAATACTGACCTTTGGTGATTTTAGAACTTTTCTCATTAGCAATGGTAACGTCTCTATTCTCCGTGCTAATGATCTCAGTAGAAGCTGTGCCACAAAGAAAACATCATTTTAGTTGAATAGTTATTTCAGATAGTTTAGATCAATAGATACTGTAAATGTGGATTACAGAAATGTTGAATATAATGTATGTACATGTTGTGGCTGGAAATTAAACAATCTGAAGATAATGAAGGATTCCTTCTTAATGTATTATTTTATGATACCTGCAACTTATTGCGTGTTTCCCTTTAAAAAGTTTTGATCTCAGTACATACATATTATTCTTTTCATACAGACATATGATTGAAAAGCTTTGGAATTTTGTAATTGTAGGTGTTTATTAAACAAATTCTACAGTTCTGTAATAAGTAGTAAACCTGAAGATGTTGTCAACCTGCATCATTCCTTCTAGCCAACAAACTAAAACACATTAAATTGTGAACTAAGTCATAGTTGTACCACTGCAAATTATTGGATCTAGAACCTTACCCTGTTTTCCAGACTGAAGAATCTCATTAAAATATTGCCTTTTTATTCTGTCTTGCATTTCTCTTTCAAAATCCTTCCTTTCCTGTAAACTCTCATTTAGCTTTTGCTGCTGGAGAGCAACCTTCCTTTTATAGAATTCAAATGCCTGAGAATGACAGAAAACCTTTCACAAGTGGCTATTCTTTAATGAAAAAGGAAAGCCTCTCAACAAAAGATGAAAAGGTCCATCTCATTGTTGAACATCTTGTTGCTAGTAGAAAACTTCCCGTCCATAAGGTCACTACAGGAGACTCCAATCTCATCTCAATCTACAGCACCCTGAAGCTGGGAAGCTGGGTCTGGTCAGAGCTCAGAAGAAAGGCTGGGTCCGACATTACTTGGATGAAAGACATTCTGTGTGTAGTTCAGAACCTTGCAGGCTGGGTATAAGAGATTGAAGCAGCAATGTCTCTCCTCTAATGCTTAGGTAATGAAGAGGAGAGATCATCAACCACCCTCTTGGATCCTCTTGGGGAGATACCCCTGAGGGATACTTTAGAACAGCCAATTATGCAAAGCAGCATGTCTCTGGGATGTTACTTGGAATTAAAACCCACAACACGCAGAATAAATGCCACACAGGGAGGTGCCCAAGGCTGGAGATAAACCATGGGCTTTGGAGATGCAGTGCTATAACCATGAATTGGAGGCACCAAACACTACCAGAATATGGTGTTTTGTCACCTCTGTAGCATATCTTGGCATAACCACCCTAGAGTAGATGCACAATATAAGAGGTGCCAACATACCATGCTCATTGTGGTCACCGAGGATCCAAAAGGTATTAGTTTAGGTTATTAATTTAAACCTATAGGTGGTCATCTTGGAAATACAACAAAATATAGCTGCAAGGTCAGTGTCAAGTCCGGAATTTGCATGAAGAAAAGTTCACCTTAAGAGGATGAATCCAAACATTCATTACTCCAGTACCTTTATGTGCCTTCTAGCTCTGGTCTGTTTCTTCAGCTGGGCCTGTCGCGCCTCCCTCCGGGAATCTTCCTCTATTCTCATCTGTAAAGCCCTCTCTCTGATTTTCAACATCTGTAGAGCCATCAGTGAAAAGGCAAAGCAGATGAGAAACAGCAGAAAGCTAGATTGTGTTGAGCACAGAACAGCTACGCTACTAGACATTTATATTTATATATGTCACCTGCTTATAGGTGGTACAGTAAATATTGAGGAATCTGTTAGATCATGTGGAGCTGAATCTCTCCCCTTTTTACAATCTAGCAAATGAGGCCTTTGGGCATTTTTCAGCATATTAGGAGCATTCAGCAGCTGAATGTGGTCTGGGAAGCCCAAAGACAAAATAACTGGGAAAATAACGTACCATACAGCAATGTACAGTGAAAATGTGAAAAAAAAAACAAGAAACATGATTAAGCTGATGTAGAAAACCGATGAAGCTATATACTGTATATTGATAATGCTGGTGATTTGAAAGCTGATAAATCAATGAGAGGGGTGAATAAACTTTGTGTTTCAAAAGTGAGTTAAGCTACAGTGTGGAATGTAAGATTCATAAAAGCGTATGAAAAGTGTCTGAAGTCTAAGTGTGACGATACAGTAACATGATTCACTAAGGGTATCCACTCTGCAGAAATCTGTTCGGCTTGAAGAGGCATATACAGTATAAGGTGAGATAAATTTTTTAATGAGCATTTTGCAACATAAATGCTTAATTACTTGTCAGAAACACAACATCTTTTAAAACAGTTATGCTAGAGATCCTGTTATCTTTTGCTTGCTCCCCAATCAAGCTGTATTTACAGAGGTGTCACAGGGTCACTTGCCAGAGTGGATATAAATGTCTCTTATCAGTTTAAGATGCAGAAGGAAACCAGCTATTAAAGATCTCCCATCCAGGTGATGACCAGGAGCAGCCCTGGGTCAAAATAAATCAAACTGTATTCTCATACCTCAGCCTGTCTGCTGTACTGCAGACCTTTCATACGCTGTATTTCACCACTGCATATCTCCTCTGTTTTCGGAGCTCCTGCCTGGTGCCTTCATAAACAACAACAGCAAAGAAAGCTTAATCCACAAGGCAATGTCAGACAGCAGCAGAGGAATTTGTGAATGTGGTATTTCCGTAGAGCAAATGTTCATCTTTTGGAAAACTTTGACTCAGTCAAGACTTCCACTTGCTTGCACAATTAATTAACTTAAGGCAAACCTTTACTTACAGTTGTATTCTTGACATCTAATGTTTAAACATAACAGTAAAATATTTACACATATTTACAGCGAAACAAAAAAAAAATGTGATACAAATACAACAAATCAGGAATCCAAAAGGCAGGAACTTGCTGTTAAAGAGTGAGGAGCTCCCGTATGTTATTACCTGTCTCTGTTAGCCATAAACTGGTCTGAAATATTCTTGGATCCTTCCTCAAGGAGCCATTCCCTCACATCGGTGAAGCTGATATCCCTGGGAATCTCGTTCTGCTCCTGGAGCTCCAAGAAATTCTTCACTATTGTTTTCTGAAAGCCAGCACAGCCTTTTAATAGAGTGCCACACTCCCTTCATTGCAAGGTTCTCCTAAGCACTATTATAGCCGAGTGTGCACTTCAAAACCAACACTGACTTTTTCCATTAGATTTTTAATTTGAACTCACACCGATAGAATGTGTTTGCATATGTATAAGAGTGAAGGCTGAGCTACTGTAGTTTGTTGATCTAAACATTTCAATTTAAGATGTATATCTTGGATACAGTGGTTAACCTTGTTATCTCGCAACACTGGTGCCAGGGGCTCTATTCTGAGCCTGAGGTGATTTGTCTGTGTGGAGTTTGTATGGTCTCCCCATATTCACATGGGTTTTTCACGGTTTGCTCTGGTTTGCTCCCACAGTCCAAAGCCATACTATACTGGTAGAAAAAAAGGTTTCTAGGAAAATTGGTTCTAGAGTGAATTTGTGTCTGTGTGTGTCTTGCAATGGACTAAATTCTGGTCAAGGGTGTATATCGCCTTAAGCCCGTTGCTTTCTGGGATAGGCCCCGGCTCCCTGCAGCCCTTAGATGAGGCGGTTAGATTAGATGACGTGGATGGAAAGGGATGGATGGAAGTTCAAGTCATTTTTCAGCCTTGTCTGGCAAAGAAGACTTATAAATTCTGTTTTGGACTACACACAAAAGCTGCCTGTATTAACATGTGTTTGGAAAAATACATTTGTTTGCACTGAAAATGGATTAAAGTCTACAGAGCAGTACAGATAAGCAGTGAATGCTCCGATTCGGGTGGTACAATTAGTGGTTTACCACAAAGAAAAACATCCAGATATATTGCCCAGCCTCAATGAATAAAAAAACTATCTTTTTTTAACTCTGTTATCGTGAACAGAGAAGACTACAAGGCGACCTGTTTCAAATATTCAAAATCCTCACAGTCAAGTCTGCTTGTTGAACGCTGACTTCTTTCAAGAAACAGCTGGATGAGACTCACAGACCAATTAACAAGTAATTACCAAACAGGCTTAAGAGCTTCCTCTCATTCATAACTTTTCTTATGATATGAAACCCATATTCTGCATGCAGAAAGGACTATATGGGCTATAAACAACACAACGTAGCATGAAAAGATGTACAGTATGGCTGAACTAACAAGAAGAAGCTAAAATAGGCTAGAGCAGTGACAAACATAAGCAACAACATCATCAGCGTCAAAACACTAAAACAGAAATGAGATTCATAGCAATTAGAGAAGAAACTGAAAGAAAACATTGAAATTGATCCTTAGAATACAAACACAGTCAAGGTAGAGACTTCCTTGAAGATGACATGATGACAGCAGTATATTCAAAAGTGCATAATGGAGAGATCTTATGTGTTACGAGTTCGGTAATAGGGACCGAACTAGTGAGTGAACCCACTTGCAGGAGCGAACAAAGCCAAGTCGTAAACCAAAAGCAAACCGTAATCGTAGGAACGAGCCGAGAGTCCAGGGGGAGCAAGATATCCGAAAGGGAACGTGTACCGAAGCCGAAGTGTGATCCGAAGTCGTAGTCCGTAGAGCAATCCGAGAATCCAGAGGTAGCCAGTAATCCAAGACAGAGCGAAAGTACCAATCCAAGTGGAGATCCGAAAAGCCGAAGTCCAAAGGGAAAAACCGTAAGCCGAAATCCAAGACAAACACAGAGTAGAAGAACCGCAACCAGGAAGCTCGATAGGGAAAACCAATACTGAGCAACGAGGTAGGGAAGGACAGGTGTTTAAGTAGGATGAGACGGGAGTGTGGTGGTGAATGGGAAAACTGATAGGTGAACTGATGGATAGGGGCTACACCTACTTCTGCCTCCTCCGTTGCCGAGAGGCAGGGATCGTAACATTACCCCCCCCTCTACGGGCGGCTCCTGACGCCCTAACGGGACGATCCGGAAGTTAAGGTGGAAGTCTTTGATGAGATTGGGGTCCAGAGTATCCTTCTCCGAAACCCACGAGCGCTCCTCCGGACCGTAGCCTTCCCAATCGACGAGATATTGTAGGGCTCCACGAGACCATCGGGAATCCAGGATTTTATTGACCGTGTAAGCAGGGAGTCCATCAATCACTCGAGGCGGTGGGGGTTTTTGTTGTGGTTTAGACAGGGTGGATCTGTGAAAGGGTTTAAGGAGGGAAACATGGAAAGTAGGATGGATCCGAAGGGTAGGAGGCAAGGCCAGTCTGTAAATTACAGGGGTAATCTGGGCGAGGACACGAAAAGAACCAATGTACCTGGGAGCAAGGTTGCCAGAAGGTTGCTTAAGAGGAAGGTTACGAATGGATAACCAAACAAACTGACCGCGTCGAAGTCTGGGTGGGATCCGACGGCGCCGATCAGTTACCTTCTTCTGCTGAGCTGAGGTGCGAAGAAGGGTGGCTTTGGCCTTCCTCCAGAAGGTCTTCAGGTTAGAGATATAGTCCTGAACCGAAGGGACCTCTGTGCTGGGGTGGGAGTCAGGGATCAGAGGAGGCTGATAACCTAAGGCACACTTAAAGGGAGACATGCCAGTAGAAGTAGTATACAATGAGTTGTGTGCATACTCAGCCCATAGGAGCAAGGACACCCAATTATCATGGGTAGAGGAGATATAAGTTCGTAAATAGGTCAGCAGTTCCTGATTTATGCGTTCTGTCTGACCGTTGGCCTGAGGGTGGTAAGCCGAGGTAAGTGAGACTGAGGCGCCCAGTGACTTACAGAAGGCCCTCCAAAACCGGGAGACAAACTGAGGGCCCCTATCAGAAACAATATCCTTAGGGATGCCATGCAATCGGAAGATATGCTGTACAAACAATTCTGCTAGTTCTCGAGCTGTAGGTAAAGATGGTAGGGGAATAAAATGAGCAGATTTGGAGAAACGGTCTACCACTACCATAATAGTTGTGTGTCCATGGCTGGGTGGAAGGTCAGTAACAAAATCTACTGAGAGGTGGGTCCAAGGACGATCCGGGATGGGTAAGGGTTGAAGTAGACCCGCTGCCTTCATTCGGGAAGACTTCATTTGGGAACAGATAGCGCAGGCCTGGACATACTCCTTGGTATCCTTAGCCATAGTTGGCCACCAGAAGTCTCTGGAGATGAAATCCAAGGTACGGTGGACTCCAGGGTGTCCAGCGAAGCGGGAGTCATGACCCCATTGTAAAACTGCCGATCGGACGGGATGAGAGACAAATAACTTGTCCTGAGGACACTGAGGAGGTACCGTCTGCCCAACCAAGGCTCGTCGGACAATCACCTCAATGTCCCATCTTACCGCAGCCAGGAACTTACCAGATGGAATGATGGGTTCTAGGGTCAATTCGGCCTCAGGGGGGTCATGGATCCGCGAGAGGGCGTCTGCTTTGACGTTCTTAGAACCTGGAGTATAGGTGATCAAAAAATTAAACCTGGAAAAAAAAAGGGACCACCTAGCCTGGCGAGGACAAAGACGTTTGTCCGACTGCAGGTACTCCAGGTTTTTGTGATCTGTGTAAATCAAAAAAGGGTGATGAGCACCCTCTAACCAGTGCCTCCATTCCTCCAATGCCAGCTTAATGGCCAAGAGCTCACGGTTACCCACATCATAGTTCATTTGGGCAGGGGATAACTTCTTGGAGAAGAAGGCGCAGGGGTGAAGAATCTGTTTTTCTCCATGACGCTGAGAGAGAACAGCCCCCACACCATGGCCAGAGGCATCCACTTCGACTACAAAAGGCAAAGTTGGATCAGGGTGTTTTAGGATGGGGGCTGTTGTGAACAGGTGTTTCAGAAGCTGAAATGCTTCTTCGGCTTGAGGGGTCCATTTGCCTTGTCTTGGTCCTTTACGGGTCAAGGAGGTTATGGGAGTGACCACCGAGCTGAAGTTTCGAATAAACTTCCTGTAAAAATTATCAAAGCCGAGAAATCGTTGAATGTGTTTGAGGTTCTTGGGTGTGGGCCAATCGGTAATCGCCGAGACTTTACTCGAATCCATTTCCACACCCTCTGGAGAGATGACATAACCTAAAAAATGAATCCTTGAAGCATGGAAGGTACACTTCTCCAGTTTGACATATAGTTTATTCTTGATGAGCCGGGAGAGTACTTCTCTGACGTGGAGAACATGATCCTGGAAGGAATCAGAAAAAATTAGAATGTCATCTAGATAGACCAAGACAAATCTTTGTAGTAGATCAAGAAAGATGTCATTAATAAAAGACTGAAACACCGCTGGGGCATTAACCAAACCAAAGGGCATGACCAAATATTCGTAATGTCCATGGGTAGTCATAAAGGCCGTCTTCCACTCATCCCCTTCCCGAATGCGGATTAGATTATAGGCCTTTCGTAAATCCAGTTTGGTGAAGACTTTGGCTCCATGCACCGACTCAAGTGCTGCTGGAATTAGAGGCAAAGGGTACCGATTCTTGATTGTGATCTCATTGAGACCACGATAGTCGATGCAGGGACGAAGCCCACCATCCTTCTTTTCCACGAAAAAAAACTGGCACATGCTGGTGAAGTGGATGGACGTATAAGTCCAGCTTTCAGAGAATCCTGTATGTAGACTTTCAGGGCCTCAGACTCAGAACTGGAGAGCGGAAAAATACGACCTTTAGGAGGGATAGTACCTGGCAGAAGGTCAATGGCACAATCATAAGGTCGATGAGGTGGGAGGGTCAAGGCCTCCTGCTCATTAAAGGCTTCCTGTAGATCGGAATATTGAGGGGGTATGGTAGGAACCACTGAAGGGGATGCCGCCGTGAGTGCAATTCGTACTGGTAGACGACAGCAGTCTTTAATACATCTCGGTCCCCAAGCTAAAATTTCTTTTCGGGACCAAGAAATGTTAGGGTCATGCTGTTGTAGCCAAGGAAAGCCCAACACCAGAGGATGTGTTGGGGTCTCAAGGAGATAAAACCAGATGTCTTCCACATGGGTGGCGCCAATCTGCAAACTTATAATTTCAGTTTGCCATCTAATGAGTCCTGGAGATACGGGGGAGCCGTCGATCGATTGAACACGAAGTGGTGTAGTCACTGGGGTCAAGGGTAATTTCATCGTTTGAGCGATGGAGGCATCAATAAAGTTTCCTGCCGCCCCTGAGTCTATAAAAGCTAGAAGAGGTCTCCTTTCATTACCCCAGAATAGTGTAGAACGAATAAAAAATCCAGAGGAAAACTGAGGGGATTGAGAAATCTCACTCACCTTAGGAACTTGAGAAGGTGGGCTGCGCCTCAAGGACGAGTATGAGGCAGGGCAGGCCGCTTTAAAGTGTCCTAATTTCCCACAGTACATGCAGCGACCCTCTCGTTGGCGCCTCTCTCGTTCTTCAGGGGTTAACTGGGTTCGGGCTACTTCCCTAGGTTGATCTGAGTCGAAAGATCTGATAGAAGAAAGCCGAGGAGCCTTTAATATTGAGGTCCGAGATCTTTCAGCACTCCTTTGACGAATTCTGATATCCAATTCCAATACTCGTGAAATTACTTCTTCCAAGGTACTGCCCAATTGCGGCATATTTACCAGACGATCCTTTATTTCTTCACTGAGTCCTTGACGGAAAAAAAAAATTAGGACCTCGTTGTTCCAGTGAGTCTCCGCTGCTGCTACTTGAAAATCTATAGGATAGTCTTGTACAGCCCGGCAGCCCTGGCGGATGGAGGAGAGGCGGAAGGCAGAGTCTTGACCAACTACAGGATAACAAAAAACCCCCTTAAATTTTCCTAAAAAGAGATCATAATCCTGAATTTCAGGAGCCTTGTGATCAAGCAGAGCAGTAGCCCATTCCAAAGCGCGGCCGGTTAGCAGTGAAACTATGAAGGCGATCTTGTCCTGAGGAGAAAAAAAGGTTTCCGGATGGAGCCTGAAAACCAGCGCACACTGTGCTAAGAAGCCCCGACATTTCGTAGGGTTGCCGTCAAACCTGTCAGGTGGAGTTAGTGGAAGAGGCCGAGGGGCAGGTGTAGCAGCTGGCGGGGGTGGAGCCGAAGCGGCAGCTCCAGCGTTGCTTCCTAGATTGCCGATGGGCGGCATTGCAGACAGGTGCGCAGAGATCTGTTGGACAGAAGCCTGGAGCTGGAGTAAGGCTTGTCCGTGCTGATCCAAAGCCGTGCGAATCTCCTGTTGCTCCGCTGGGTCCATGTTAAATGGCTCAGTATTCTGTTACGAGTTCGGTAATAGGGACCGAACTAGTGAGTGAACCCACTTGCAGGAGCGAACAAAGCCAAGTCGTAAACCGAAAGCAAACCGTAATCGTAGGAACGAGCCGAGAGTCCAGGGGGAGCAAGATATCCGAAAGGGAACGTGTACCGAAGCCGAAGTGTGATCCGAAGTCGTAGTCCGTAGAGCAATCCGAGAATCCAGAGGTAGCCAGTAATCCAAGACAGAGCGAAAGTACCAATCCAAGTCGAGATCCGAAAAGCCGAAGTCCAAAGGGAAAAACCGTAAGCCGAAATCCAAGACAAACACAGAGTAGAAGAAGCGCAACCAGGAAGCTCGGTAGGGAAGGACAGGTGTTTAAGTAGGATGAGACGGGAGTGTGGTGGTGAATGGGAAAACCGATAGGTGAACTGATGGATAGGGGCTACACCTACTTCTGCCTCCTCCGTTGCCGAGAGGCAGGGATCGTAACATTATGGAAGCCTTCATCCAGAAACGTTACTGATTGCGGGCTGGATAAAGGCAGACGTCTATGATGAAGAGTCAGAATCAGATGGACGGTTGTTTAAAAACATCACACTTACCTGTTTAGTCACATAATTTTTGTCATACTGCAACTTCACATTGCTAAGGTAGTTATGATATTGATTGTATTCTTTCAAAGAGCAGAGGACCTGAAAACAGACAAAACATGTTTCAAGTACTGTCTAGGAGGTTAAATGTTTTTATTTTTATTTTACAAATCTAGAGCACAGTCAAGTACTCTGTGTTTGAATATCTATTGAGCATAAGGACTTTAGCACAAACCATAGGCCTGCTTTGATTACATCTACTATTACATGCTTTGATTACAACCAAAGGCCTGCCCACCGAATACATCTATGCTGGAGTGCAGACATGAGTTAAATCACGCTACTGGAAACTATTACAGCTAAATGAGCTAGAACCTGGTCTATTTTTTTTGACAACACCTCACTCCTTCACCATACCAAAAAAGCCTCATTCTTTGCACAAACTCCAAACAGCCTTACTTTCTTCTGCTCATTGATTAAGCCTCTGTTCAGCAGAGACTCCTGCATGCCCTTGCGATGGTAATAGGTGCGCAGGTGGGGGTCATGGAGGCTGTTGTACTTCGAATCCAAAAGGAAACCACGGGGATCAGTCAGAGTGAAGTCAGGAGATGGCTGGTGCAGCTGAAATAGAAGGTAAGTATTTTATTACAACATGATATGTACAGGTAAACACAGATATGTATCCCCCTATGTTTCTGAACATAAAAATGAGAATGTTTTTTTTCTCCCCCCTCCGAAGGCTGTCGCCAGTTTCTTGGAAGACTACTCCAGAATCGCTGTTATCATTTTTTTCTATGTTCTTGAAAATCAAATTCCAATTTCTCAGTCATTGTAGCCAACTAAAAATGACTACATTGCAAAAAGACAGTAAGCATAATAAGCTTTAAGGCATACAGCTGAATTTCAATAATGTGATCAATATACTGCGTCTAGAAAAATATATAACCTTACTCCTGATGTTATATGCACAAAGATGTCAAGGGAAGACAGTTTGCTTACAGTTTAATCACTACAGCAACCACATTATACTAACACACACAGAAATGTGTTAATGTGTCCCAGGTATCATTTCATATTATACAAGTTTACATGTTGGTTTACCCCTAAAAAGAAAGAAAACCATGAATAAACATGTCATTTTTTACAATTTAAATGTTTAGATTTAAATAAGAATAAATGTATTAATGCTTTTCATTTTAGGTCACACTTACTTTCTCCGAAAGAGCAGTCCTGCAAAATTGAGGTTTAGACCCTGGGATTAACGGCAGTTTAGTGCCGATGGGTCTCTCCAACAGCTGCTGCTCTCCCTGCAGTGCATACAGCATGGTGTAGCAGCCCTGAAACACAGAACATAGCTATCGTACCTCACAGAAAAACAGCCAAAATGACAGAAAAAAACAAGCAGAGCTAATGGCAGAAATGATTTCATCTGTCACAGAGTGAAATAAAATGGGTGTGGGGGCAACAGCAGGTGTCAAGGACAATGTTGACTTTGCATAGAAGTTTGTATAGAATGACCAGTGACTTCAATGAGGGTGGTAATATGTGTCTTTCTTTGTTCTGGGGCTTCCTACTGATCAAAGATGCTATTGCAAACATTGTTAATTACCACACAGTTCAGAGAAGACACATGGCATGTCAAAACTGGCGTAGCCGAGCCTCAGACTGAGGAGGTGGATCTAGAACATAACAATTCTAGAAAATCTAGAATGTTCTAGAGCAATCTTACACCTGGCCATCTGTATATAGCCATTTGATCAATGAGCCCCAAGAAGTTAGCTCTGCTTACACCCAAAACTATCAAACCCCCCCCCCCCCCCCAAGAAAGGTAGGGGGGCTTTAATAACCCCAGTGACAGAGCCAGAGCACACAGAAACAGAAGAAAAAGGAATAACCAATTTGTACCACAGCACCCAGGAGAGGGTTTGGACACCAGGGACTCTCTACAGTGAGCAAGGGAGGAAGGCTTTAGCATTGTCTTCCTCCCCTCTCTACTCAAAAAATGGACTCAGAGACAAATTGGGGGGCATATTAAAAAACAGACTCAGCCAGGACTGAGGAGGATCCCTAAGACTACACAGAGTTTCTTTGCTATGACAGAAGCAGGCACACCAGGTCTCCAACTGGGGCTGGGTTTGGGAGAATATTTGCAGCTGGACTTTTCCTTTGGAACTCTGGTTTTGGTAACTGGGGTCAAATGGGGCTCTTGAGCTGGTCTGCAATGTGTTCTGTGAGTAAGTAAGTACCTCTAGTGGATAAGTTGTAATATGTGTTCTGTGGATTAGGCTATAATAGATACTGGAATTGCAAAGTACTGTAATAAAAATGGAAATGATGTAGGATGACTGTGTTCTCTGGTCTGTGGATGCACTAGTGGCTCTGGAAGATAAAAAGAACTTGTTGCTGGGGGAAAAGGTCTTTAGAATTGCTAAGTGGCATAATCAGCTACAAAACTAACTTTTAAAAGCAGTCCCTGCATTTAAAGGCCACGGTTCCTGACATATCTTTTTATAGATAGGTAAGAAGAGTTACCCTAGGGTGTTCAGAGGGCTAAATCAGTTCATAACATTCTTTTTTTTTCTTCTGCACAAACGAGTTGATTCTCTAAGTCTGTTTAGAGTTTTAGATTGGGAAGGCATATTCTCACCCAAGACATTTTAAGACAACAAAGAAAAGTACAGTACGTATATTCCCATAAAATACAGAAAGGGTTAACAATAAATTATTAACCCACGATTTCAGAAATAGAACACATAGCTGGAATTTTAAAATCACGTTCCATTTATTTTACCTTCTAGAGCTTTTAAAACAGTATTAGAAATATTACTACGAGGTGTACGTTTTAACTGTTTTACTAAACCTTACATTTTAAAGCTAAACTAATGCTGATTTTTTTTACGATTCACTACCTAAAAGTTCAAATATTTAAACGTATGGATAGTACACTCACAGCTCCAGATCCCGGTTTCTTTCTCTCCATTTTAACCCTGATCTCGTTCCATTAATCCATTAATCAATTAATCTATTTTGAGAAAACAATTCCGTTGTGTTCGTGAGCGTTTAGACTTTATTTTGTATAATACGGACTTGAGCATAAACCACTGTATAACCAAAATGTTGTCTATGATAACGTCAGATCTGCAAAGCAGTTGCCTTATCTGACGTATCCAGCGTGTACAAGTTAAGTAAAAACGTCATTAAAAGCTGCAGCAGGGAAGCTACAGTATTCGTCCCAGGACGGACTTTTTTTAAATATATATTTATAATTAGGTTTTAATTAGAAAATCCAGACAAAAAGGCGATGTCCGATTTAAAGTTTAATTTGAATGTCGCCATTCTAACTCAAAGCCTTCACGGTATCAAACCTGTGTGGTCACACGTCCCAAACAGTCTGGCTCTGCCAGTGGAGCCTAGAGACCCCAAAATATAACACACGGTTTGCCTTTTAATAATTTACACCTATAATAATAATAATAATAATAATAATAATAATACAAAGTAATAAAAACTTGTTTGAAAAGCGCGGACTGATTAGTCATTTGTACAGAGCAACATAACAAGACAGTGGCCACAGTACATAGAGAAATCTCCAACTGTACTATATTTAAAAACTATATAATTTTTCTGTATATCAAGACCTAGTTTTCAGTGACTACCGCGATGCGCCCTTCCATTTCCTAACTGTGTTATAGAAAGCAGTGGAGCTGCTGAAGAAAATATCCTAAAAATAACTACTTTTTGTAGTGTTCGTAATGTGACGAGGGGTCCGGTTCACCTTCAGACTTAATTTCTTATAGAAGTATATTGTATATACAGTAGGTTTTATAGTCTTATAAAACCTTTTTTTAAAGTGTTTTATAATGCTACTCTTGCACTCTGCTGTCTCCTAGTTCCTTTCAGTTGGGCTTCACCGGTGAAATAAGGATGAAAACACCCTCTCTCTGCCCAGTCTTGCTTTTTGGCGGTTGATGTGTCTGTATGTGTCTTTTCTAGATATGTCTAAAACGACACCTAATATGCAGGAAGAAGCTGTTAAATTGGTAAGCTGGTATCTGTAGCTGGGTAGCTGCAGAAAGGGATTGAAAACGTACAGACATAATTTTGGGTGCGACGGTAGGATGACGTCACAACAGAACGGCCATTTCACGAGGTTCCTAATTCCTCAGTCTCGAGATGTGTTCTGGTTGTTTTCGGTTTGGCTGAAGGTATTTGTACGGTAGCAATGCCGTGCTTTAAATTTCATACTTGGTTATTTAAGATCCCCGATTATATGAATAGGTGTGTTAACCCCTCTATATTCTGGCTAGATTTCACTCAGGAATTCTTAATCTGGCCTACCTAAAGTTTTTCCTTAAAATAATTGGTAAAGAAATTTCTCACTTTTCAACCACTTTTCATCTGTAGCTCCGAGGAACTGCTGGTATAATGATGAACAATACGTGACGGACTTTGGGATCCTTTGGGATGGAAAAGAAGTGTAGAAATGCAATTTTAATCATGGTAAATTATGGTATTGTAGCCATTTATAGTTATACAGGTGTTGTCCTCAATATTCTCAGTCACAGCAGCATGACACATGGAATATTACCCATCCATTGTCTAATCACTTGATCCAATTCAATGCTGTGGAGAAGGGCTCTGCAATTACCAGAGGTCAGTTTCTTTATTTCTGTTGCAGTGTGAGAGCAAAAAAAATTTGCAACAATTATACTGCTTATCTGTTTAGTTGCAAGAGAATTATCCTTTCTTTTGGACAGAATCTGCATTTGGATTTGTGACCAAGATTACATAATACAAATGCCAAAGCTTGGAACGTCTGAAAAAGACTCAGTGGATGAAAGAGGGATCAAATTATCTAACTAAATGTGTGTTCACTGATTGATCTGCAGAGCCACACGGTCAGGCTGGGTGCAATAAGATGTGGATACAGTCCTTCAAATCACATCCCTAGTAAAAAAAGAGAATACAATCCATTTTATCACTCTGCAACTCACAACTGGCAACCCACTGAAGCTCAGCAGGCGTGATCCTGGTCAGTACCTGGTTGTGAGACCTCCTGGCAAAAACTAAGGTTGCTGCTGGAAGAGGTGTTAGTGGGGCCAGCAGGGGGCGCTCACCCTGTGGTCCATGTGGGTCCTAATGCCCCAGTATAGTGACGGGGATACTATATTGTACACAGGCGCCATCCTTTGGATGACACATAAAACCGAGGTCCTGACTCTCTGTGGTCATTAAAAATCCCAAGGCGTTTCTTGAAAAGAGTAGGGGTGTAGGATTTCCCATTGGCCCTTACCAGTCATGGCCTCCTAGTAATCCCCATCTATGAATTGGCTTCATTACTCTGCTCTCCTCCCCACTGACAGCTGATGTGTGGTGATTGTTCTGGTGCACTATGGCTGCCGTCGCATCATCCAGGTGGATGCTGCACATTGGTGGTGGTGGAGGGGAGTCCCCATTACCTTAAAGCGCTTTGAATGGAGTGTCCAGAAAAGCGCTATATAAGTGTAAGTAATTATTATTATTATTATTATTATTATTATTATTCTAATACCCTGAATGTATGAAATGAGCACATGCTTGTTTTTAGCCTAGTCCCGCTGACAATCACATTGCTGGTCTGATCACCTGCAGGATACGAGAACTCAGTTTCTATAATATTTTATTTTTGAAGAACTGGCATCTGATTCATTTCCAGTAGTCTCTTTCATTACTTGACTGTCTGTTGGGAACTGTTAGTCCTGCTTGTGTTTATTCTGCAGTCTGGTGAACAACAGGTTGTGAAATTAAGATCTATTTGATTAATTGTCTTTTATCCACCCTTTATCAGAAGGCTACTTATTCCTGTTTAAGGGTTTAGCTGACCAGGAGTCTATTCCAGAATCCCAGAGGTGTAACTCGGCATTAGTAGTATACTTGTCCTCTTGTAGGGTACATACACAAACACACAGGGCGATATAGACATTCCAGTGAACTGAACAAGCATGTGTTGAAGATGGAAGTTGAAGGGAATCACCCAAAGAAAGATTATGTGAAAGCAGGGAGAACACGCAAACCCCCTACATAAGGTGCACACGTCTGGAATCAAATTAAATGACCCCCAAACACGTTCACCAATTTTATTTCTAAAAAGATAACTTTCTGCATGATGATAAATGATGAATGCACCTTCGTGTTTATTAAAATATTATTCTAAATGATTTTTAAAAATGGTGTTATTTTTATGTAAGAACTGTTTCAATCAAACACAAAAAAACAATATTTTAGGAAATGTTGGAAAAGGAAAAGATGGTTGAAAAGTATGGAAGCCCGTTTCCGCCAGGGAGTAAAAAAAACACGCTATGGTATCTCACTGTGGTCAAAAAACATTTCTTGATTCTGCTTGAGCCGCTTCATGAATTGTAAGCGACTGTAAGAGCTCTTTCTAAAGTCAGCCCTCCTACAACAATTTATCACGCAGTCTCTTATGTGCACATTTTCCCACAAGTTGATCTCTTAACATGTCAGCTTCCAATACTCCCAAGTCACACGATTTAGCCAGTTCTCTTAGTGAATTCACAAAAGCATCAACAGATTCGTCCTGAGACGAATTCCTGCATTTATGCCGTTCCAAAACCACATTTCTCCACGGTGTAAAGTAAGCGTCTAAGGCAGCTAGTCTGTTCATATGTACCTTTTTCTCCAGCGAGGTTGGCGAAAATCCGCTGCAGGGGCGCCCCGATGCAGTGCAGTAATGCAGCCCGTCTCAGGCATCCGGAGCTTCTGTAGATCCACTGGCTATTTCAAAACATCTGTACGACTTCATCCACGTCTTGTATTCCGTATACAAATCCGGAGCTCCGAGGTTCAGTGGAAGCGGTGGAGAAAGCTGGGCATAAGCAAAACTTCTCGGCGCGGCGGCCGTATCTTCCATGGCGCAAGCTTAACGAACAGTCCGAAAATTCAAAAGTTCGTTTCAACCAGCACGAGAACTAAAATCTGCAGTGTTCTGCTCGCTTTGAGTTCGCCAAGCACTCATCTCTCGTCGCAATAAATGTTGTGTATCTTAATAAAGAGTCGTTCTTATATTATTTTAACTATTTTATTAACTACACAGAGCACTCCCTTACACCATATATTCCCGCCTTCTACTCTCCCGTTCCGTTGTCTCGCGATGTCTACTCACTATACTCATCTACCATATTCAGGTATTGTGAAACAAATTTTAACTAAGCTGCTCTTCAGAATTCATCCTATTTCTCCAAAGAGGGAGGAGAAACAAGAACAGATTATGGAAAGTTTATCTTGTTGAGAGCTTAGTGAATTTGCTGTGGGCATTATTGACAATGTGCTGAAGAAACTATTTACAGCCCCAGATACCTCAGAATGTAATCCAACAATGGGAAGCAATATCCAATGTGAGCTGGTTTCTGTCAAACAAGTGGCCAGCCGTATTTACAGAGAACTGCTGCAGAGTGCTGGTTCCAAAGACAACTTACAGCAAGCAGTAGCAGCCAAGAGTGAGGCCCTGGCCAAAAGGATAGTTGATTCTCTTGTGAGAGAACTTATGAAGTTCCAACATTCAGATATCGAGTCTTCAGATGCTCCTCAAGCTGACAATGATATGGAAACCCGGAGCACCGAGCAGCTCATGTGCACCAAAATGGACCAGTTAGAACCTTCACCTGTTATTGGTCGAACAGATGCAGTGAAAGATATCATGGCAAAACTGCTTTTGAAAATTCGCCCTGGATTCCCCAACCCAGAAGATTATTCTGGGGAATTGGAAGAGCTGTCTGAGTCTCAGGTCAGAGACCTGGCACTGAAACTCACCAAAGATGCTCTGAAGGAATTGTCAAAGGTTTCCACTCTAACCATCAGTGAACCAAAGGCTGAAGATCTTCCATTACAGCAAGCCATCAAGAATACTGTTTACTCTGTTTACAGCAAACTGATGGAATCCATTGGCAGCAAGAAAGTATTACAAGTAGGAATTGCCTCACAGAATCCAGAAATGATCAAGGAAATGGCCTGTCGTGTGGCTAAAGAAACTATTGCAAATTATGGTTTACGAAGCGGGTGTTCAATTCCATATTCACAATTTCTCATTTCTCAGAAAACCAGTAAGTCCACACAGGAGAAAATTGTGGACACAAACGTAACTACAGTCAGAAGTAAAAAACTACAATCTTCCATGAAAAAGTCTCCAAAGGACTTTTCTCCAACAGTCCAAAGTGTTTTTGAAAACATTTTCCAGCCAGAAGACACTATGGATAAGTCCTGCTCATCACGTTCCCTAGGAGAAGCTGTTGGTGTGACACCTTGTTCTAATAAGAAAAAAGGTTGCCCTGCTTCTGAGACCCCAGAGAAGCCTGGAGATTATTTGGCTCAAAGAGTCCAGGATCAAGAAGTAGTACAGCAGTGTAAGGCTTCAGGGAAGACAGTTAAGAAGACTAAGAAGAGCTCCTCGATGCCAGACTTTATGAAAACACAACCTCTGGAGTCCTCTTTGCATGATGTGGTTGATGAGGTATGACCAACAGTTCCAAACCTGTAAAAATTTCTCTTATGAAAGTAGGATGGACCTGTTCTGTACCTAATTAACAGACATCTGTGTAGGATGTACTGGAAAATGGAACTCTTATTTTGTAAATATGATGATAGTTATGTTGTGCATTTTCCTTTACAATAAAACTACAAATCCAGATTTGTTTACCCTAATACTGTATAACATCACAGAAATGTCAGTTCATAGCATACGTACTAAACTCACCTGTCTGTGGATTTCAGCTTTATCACTTTCTTATTCAATTAGTACAAGAGCAATCAGGTGAGTTAATGCTACTATAGAGAGACTTGCTCACAGTATTGTCTACCAGTATTTCCAAACTGATGTCTGCATCATACAAAAAATTGAGATGCATTTTTTCTATACATGCAATTGTAAACATTCACATTGATTTCTTATTTTATATTTCATTGTCTGCCTTTATTCTAGTGTTAACGTCAGTGCTAAAAACATATACACACCCCATAATCCTTATCTTCTTTTCCGTAAGAGAAGTGTTACTTGTTTTGATTTACTTTTAAAAATGAAACAAAATTAACTGAACTGTAACTTTTTGGGTTTTTTTTTGTGACAGGAGTTGCCCGGACACTCATCTTGGTATGTGTACAATCCCAGCCTTAATAAGAACAAAAATCTCAGTCCAGCCCAAAGCAAGAGTGGTCTGCGCATTGACATAGCAAAACATTACATGACCCCAATGCAACTGACCAAAACTCTAAGAGCGAAGGGCTTCTCTCGCACAGCAACATCCCCTTTGCAGTTAATAGGCCGGATGAAGATGTGAATGTGAGCCAGAAAGTCAAGAAACATCCTTTGAAAAAGTTTGGCTCCATGATAAAGCATAAGATCATGGGTAATACTGTAGGTCAAAAGATGTCAGAACTCAGAATGAAACAAATCCATCTTTGGAAAAGTTAAGAGCCCAGGGAACATCCAGTGGACGTGGGAGCTGTGAAAGCTTTGGACCATTTAAACTGCCTGATGAGTACAACGAGCCTCAAAAACACAAGGTATGGATTAGTTACCCAAACTTTAATTATTAATTAATTTGGGCATTATTATATTTTTAATATTAGCACTACAGAAATTATTTGAATAGAATGCTCATTTGTACATCAAATAATATTCTAGACATTTCTATTAATTGCAATCAACAAGAATAGCAACTGCTATGGTGGCCAAAGCTGAATATTCTGTATGAATAATGACTACAAATTTATCAAGATCAATACAGTACGTAACAGTTTGAAGAAAGATGTGAAGACGGGGGTTTGAATTTAATCCTTTCTGTAGGGGGTTTAGACTTCTAAGTCACAAGCTGGGGTTTATGGCAGGAAAGGGGGTTAACTGATAAGGATTGCAGATGCAAGCTAGGAACCCCAATGGCCAAATACCATGAACCCCCCTCTTTTCCATCAGACCGAGTGACGTCAGAAACGGAGAAGAAGACACTATATAACCCAAAAGTTTGTAACAGTACGGGGAACAATACTTCGGTTTTGTTGTTTCTTGCGGGAAACAAGACTTCGGCTTTATTGTTCCTTGCATGCAATAAACTCATCTGTTTTACTTCATCTCGGGATCAAGAACCTTATTCCTTCTGTTACAACAAGTTCAAGTATAATAGCTGTGGAAGAAATATTCCTAAATTGTTTTCTTTGTGTGCTCATAGTTCTTCAAAAAATAAGTTTTTAGTTTGGACAGATTCAGTAGGAACAAGCCTCAGAACACTCCAGATGGTGAGTATTTAGTTTGTGACTGTGATTTTATTTTGTGTAGCACATTAGTGACAAGTGTGGTTCAGAATTAGACATTGGATGGAATTTATGTAGAATGGGGGAATTCATCCTAAATTTAGAATCCTTTAAAAAACAAACTGATTTGTATACAAATTGGCCTTAGTGTTCAGCAAACGTCAAGTTGTATTGACTCTGCTACCTCCATAGGAATGGTGAGGCAGAACTCGAAACTCCACTCTGATCAAGTGGTTAACTGTGCACCTCTACTCTTACCTGATCTCTCTTCTTCTAAATAGTCAATATGGTTTTAGAAAAGGTCATTCTTCCTTTACCAACTTGTTAAAATTCTTCAAAGAAGTCACAGCAGTAAACACACAGAACGTACATAAATGATATGATTAGATTTTAAAGATGCTTTTGATAATGTTCTTCCTAAATTAAAGGCAATAGCCATTTAAGGAATTTCATGTATTGAACTGGATAAGGGACTGGTAATAGTACAGATCATGGGTGAATAGTCCAATAGAAGATGACGGGAATAATATATATGAATGTGATTGAAATGATTGAAAAACAGTTGTCTAATAGCCAAATTACCACACACCTTTAATCAAATAGCTTCTTATTAAATAAACCTGACATTAAGATGGCTCTGGGTAGAACCGTATCCAAAGTCTATCTGACCTGCTGCCATGGAATAAAGAAACTTGAACAGTGACATGTCAAACCACTCTGTGTTTCCAGGGATCCCTGTAATTCCAAATTCAGGAAGATGCCAAAAAAAACATATTTGCTGTCGAAGTTGTCGACTGCTTTATCCAGAGCCTTTCTGTAATAATCCATCTGCCATCATCAAACATGTTTCACATGGAGGGGAAACTCCTTGCAATGAAAACTCAAAAAAGAGTTCTAATGATGGGAACCTCATTTGCCTAGCTGATCTACTGTTTCTGAAATAAAAATAATTGCATTAATGTTTTTTTTATAATGTTGTGTTATATAAATAGGTGAGAACACTACCACATCCATGACCAGACACTTTTCAACTAAATCAGAAAATGGTTGGTTAATTTTAATGTTGTCTTTAAATATCTTATTGGTGTACTACACCATTAAAAAAATAAAAGAGTTTTAGCCTTCATAATTCTATTCATAGTTATAGCAAGACCTGATTTACTGTAAGTATTCAAAATCCTCAAAGCTACTGACCTACAGAAGTGCACTTCATAAGATTTAGTAGTGCAGCATGAACTAGGGGAAACTATTTGGATTTAAAAAAAATATATAAAAGGTTTAAATAATCTACCAAACAGGGAAATGGATATTTTTATTCAAAGGGTTTGGGGCCTGGAAGAAACATACCAACTGCGATGTGGACGCCGATATCCTGACGTCCTTGAGGAAAGGGTTAGACTAGATACATGAATGAATTGGCTACTGAAAAACCAGGCAAGCCAGATGAACTATCAACGTTCTACTGTGCACCAACAAGTGCACCTAATGAACTTTCGTGTGATTGGCAAGTTGCAATGCCTCACTGCACAAGCTGTATTCCTGGTCAGAGGGCTTAAAACAAATTGCCAACTTTTTGTGAAAGTACATAAGCTATAACTATAGTATTCTCATTCCAGAAAGTGTTGCGTTTCTTTTTTCCATCTGTACTGTGTGTATATATATATACTGTATGGACCAGGAACTTATCTAGTCTCTTTTTGGTTTCCATTCGGACCGCTTAGGGGAGCGAACGGTAAACGGACCGCGGTGAGGAACAAGTCCCGAAACGGTTAGCCAGCATCTTGATACTGTCTGCAGGAGAGAGTAATTTTAATATAATTTGTCTCCCTGGAGATCGATTTAGATTATTAGAGAAATTCAAACTACGATCATAACATTTATATTTATAGACATACTCCAATATGGCGTCTCGCTCTCCATCGTCTTCCCCCGACTCTGCTACAGGTTCAGGTACCGACCCGGCTCGGCTAGACACATTCTATCTGGTTTGACTTTTCAGGTCAAAGTTGGAACATGTAACAGCAAAACCAGGGTCCATTGACTTTGAAGGACAAAGGAAATGGTAAGTTAGAATGAATTACAGTTAAACGGGTTAAATTGGAAACTGTCTTCTTAGATAATTGTAGAACTACATTGTGATTATAAGCATAATCCATCTACAGTACCTCCTTGGGCTACATTGGACCTGTGACTTTATTTCTCCTGGTATTCTCCAAATATTTTGTATTACTGACAAACCTACTGGCCACATATACTGAGTTTTATACATTATTTATATGCAAAATTTAGAAATAAGCAGTAGGCATAAATGAACAGGGTAATAAAATATATCTATATATATCATATCAGGTACATTTAAAAAATAAATTGAATCATTTTCCACACAGTGAGCATATTGCCACTGTGAATTTAAAATAGGAATACAGTTAAATACAGTTAAATTCCAGTGGATTTGCTGTTTGAAACAGCCATTGTTATCCTGTGTTCACATGATGACTAGCTAATCATATTCTTAAAGTTTGCTTCTTCTCATTGATACCTTTTCAGTTGTTGAATATGTATTCTTTTCAGTAAGCGATAGCTAAAGTATTGTGCACAAAGTCATTTTAAGTTACACGAGGCAAGAGACAAATCTTTGCGAGTCCACAAAACCCACACTAAATATAGGTTTCAGTGTTGTCCAGAAAAAAGAAAGGTAAATGTGCGAACTTTTACAGTGATTGTAAGAAACCCAACAGACCAGGGACTGTAAGTAGGGTTTCAGTTGTTAAAGGCTAAATAACATCCTAGGCAAGTAAGATCTGTCAGTCAACTTATGGGATAGACTATGACTAAATTACATACCCGAGAAGCTGAGTTCTAGTATTGACAGTCTCCTTGCCGAACTGTATTAAAAATAGAAAACAAAACATTTGCCCTACTGAAAAGTGGTTACGAGTTTCTACCAGCTGGGCTCTGCAAGGCTGCTGATGGGTTACACATTGTGCTGTGATGTTGCAGGCAGGCCTGGAAGCAGCTTGGGGACATGAGCAAAGAACAGGCCATGCAGGAGTATGTAGCGTGTGTGCATTCGCTGGACCCAGAAGGTAGGGACTTCCTTCTGACTCAATTTCACTTAAACCTGCTATTTGTTTGGCGTCAGCTTTTGGGCGCCAGGATGATGTCATGCATTGACAGGGTGAACTGTCTCTGGGACAAGCTGTCAGATTTGTTCTAGGGATAAACCTGTTCCTGGGATTCCTACAGTACAAGAGACACTTTCAGATGATTCATCAGTAAACTACTAGCTACTAGCAACCTAATGAATACAGTCACTTGAGCAACCCACTTGTGTCTGTAACCTCTCTTGCGTTTTTCTGTTCTTGGTAGTTTGTATACTGAAGTAATTCTGGCAGTAATTTGTAACATTAACCTCTCTCAACACAGCAACAATGATAGTGACCGTCATCTTACCTAAACAAAACATGAATATTAATGATCAGAAACTAAGCCCCACTTTTAAAATCACAAATATGCTCCTTAAAAAAATCACAGAATCGGGTTCCAGATAGCTGCATGTTTTGCTTACTCAAAGAGCAAAAGGTCTGTTTTCTACCAAATGTTACCAAAAACATCCCTGCCCACTTGCAGCTGACAGGACTTGGCTGTTTCCCCATATATACTGTATGCCATATATATCCAGTGAGTATAATATGAAGAGGGGTGGATCAGGGATTTAGTGTTCACTGTTGTCCCTTTTGTGCTACATTTAAGAAAATAAAATATGTTTTCAATATGCATTGTCTTACCTTTATGACTACCGAGAATAAGTACTCTGGAACACAATCATTCTTTTCAGAACAGGTGGATAAGGTTAAATAATAGTCATAAAGGTAAATAAAAACAATCACCACATCTTCATATACAGTACAGTTACTACATTTTTGATCAACTTGAAGCATTGGATTATACAGTATGACTGTTTACTCTGTGGAGCTGTCCACTTCGACTGGCTTTGTAATAGGCCTGTACAGTTTAAAAGAGAGAGTTTATGTTCACATTTTTATAAAGAATAAGGTTACAGTGCCGTGCTGGTGTTTCGATCCGGTAAGAATATCTTAAGTCTAATAAACCTTCCAGCATTCCTTAATGATTTACTGATTTTTAAGTCAAAGGCCATACACCTAGCTGAAGTTAAAAAATATCTGAGGAACTTAAACCATTATCAAGCTGGCACTTGCAAAAGTAGGCATGTCTCTAATGTCGGGTAGGATTGAATTTCCCCTTGAAGTCTTGATTTACTGACCTGCTCAATGTACTTACCTGTGACCTCACAGTGATGTCACTCACAGTCGTGTTCTTCTCCAGTGGGTGATCTCTCTTTATAAGCTCAAAGCATGTCAAGCGGGGAAAGACTCTCTCTCATGAGTATGTCAGAGGAGTGTGTGCACATTTCCTCATCCTGTTTCAATTGTTTTATTTTAACCTTTGCTAATCCGATAGGTAAATATTAACCCACATATAAGCTGTGCCCGGGAATGTAGACAGTGGAAACTGAAAAATGAACTTCACATGGCACAATTTACCATTCTTACCATTTAAAAAAAAGCTCTTACTTTTTAAATAAATAAAGGAAAATGTAAAGGTGCTTTTTTTCTGCACAAAACTGTCTTTCATAATGTAATATTATGCTGTGGATTAAAAACAAACGATTCTTTAAAAATTCCCAAGTATATGTTGTTATAATTAGATGCCATTGTATGCTATATTCATTTATAGTAGTGCAGGTGGGTAGCTGCGTCAGCATGCGTAGTCTGTAAAGGAACAATAGGTTTATTCCATGCTGAAGAGAGAAGAGAGAAAAAACAGGTTCCCAAAACGTCATATTAGTTTAAAGCCATATCTTTAATTTGTAAAAAGCAGTTTTTGAGCAAAAAAAAAATGTATTTCTAATATCACACTTAAAGAGGGAGTAGAAACTCCATTGAAACAGATGCCAACAGCCACAATTTAACGGCAGCTGATTGTCAGAGCCACCTGAGAAGTGACAGAGAAAAGCCTAATTTCGCAGGGAAATGGTTGTTCTCTTTGAAAGATTCAATTGAATATATGGAATTAATATTCTATTTGAATGTATCTCATGAATGCTGTTAAATGATAGTACCTACACAGTACTAACTACATGCTTCAAGACTAACATTGAGCAAATTAAATTCTAGAGGCTAAATACTGTATGCAGTACAGTGGGAAATATTGAATTGTTTTGGGAAATAATAAAAGACAGATTATATTTACAGTGACTACTGGTCAGGGGATAAAGTGAGTTCCTGAAGTGATTATCTAGAAATAATTAATTTATATACCATAAATATACAGTGTTGGCAAAGCAGGACAGTTTAGTCCAAAAGCCTACTGTTCCCCCTAGTGGAAATATGTTTGCACCGCTTTCCTTGCGCTACAAGAATATTTGCCAGTATCAAATAATCATAATGTATCTCTTCCAGGCTAAAATAAGCAACAGTAAACACTGGTATTTAACTGGAATATAGTAGCATAAAAAAAGTGGCACAGTGGTGCTGTCTCAGAGCACTGGGGCCATGAGTTCATCCTCAGACCTGGGGTTTGTAGGTTCTACATGTGTTTGCTTGGGTTGTCTTCAGGTATTTGGCTTTTGTGAAAATTGTCCCTGGTGTGAGTGTGCGCTGTGATGGACTGGGGTCCAGTTCAGGGTAAATCATGACTCTGGCTCCCCTGCAACCCTGTATTGGGTAATGCAGTTAGAAAATGGATGGATTAAAACCTTCAGAGAATTCTTTCCTTTTAACACTAATTTTACTACTGGAAACCACTGTAATTTTGAATCATATCCAGTCACCTATCAACTATTTTACCACAATATTACAGTACATTTTACCTTTTGTATACCCTTCTGTAACAGTGCTGCTGTGCATTCCATTGCAAAAAACACTACATCCATTCTGTTACCAGAAAGTCTCATTAAAACACTAAAGAAAACATACTCATTAAGTGCAATTTGAGACTTTACATCTCATTTAATATGGAGACTGTAGACTGACACTGACTCAATACATCCAGTGAAAGTGGTTCAAGCTTTTACAGATAACCTGTAAAATCTCACTGTCAGTCTCTGAGTCTGCAGATTGACCAAGACGCACAGTCTTTGGGGTGGGAATTCTTTCTTCTTGGCTTATTTGCTGACAAGGGAGAGTTGACACATTCAAAAACACCATCCACAATTCAGAGGCAAGGTGATTAGATCTGCAGCAGGTGATTAGGAGACTCTTCTCCATCTCCTCTTTTCATCGTACAGGGAGATGGCTGGGAGCAGCACTCTGATAATGGACACTCCCACCCACGCCACTATATTCTCCGCCATGTCATTCACTTCTTCTATTGTTATCTGTTTTAAAGCAACAGCATAAATGTAGGTTAACCACGGAGGACTAACATTGTCTTTTATTGCTTTTAACAGGGTGTCAGCTGAGCATTAGACAGGATTCATCCATTCTCCCAGCAAACAGCGATAGGCTGATTTCTTTTTAAGGTCTTATTTTTCCCCGACTTCTCCTTGGAATACGTCATATTCTATTCTAATTTTTTCTACAGCCTACAGCCTATTCTGGACTATTCTTTTGTTTGCTTTCCCTTCTTACCTCTCTCCCTCCTATTCCTTCTCTTCCCAAAACCAAAGCATCGTGCATTTTAATACACTGTATTACAATTAAAACAAAAGATGAAAGGTTCGTATAAAATAGCTACAAATTTACAAAGACAACCTTAGATAATGTGACAATCAGTGCACTTTTCAGTCCTTCAGATATCCCTTGTGATGCCTCTGGGGGAACGTTTATGCAAATGAGAGAAGTACTCACACCACACTTTTCTTTCCTGAGTTTCGTGGCGTTTCTTCCTCCAACTATCTTCCAAATCCAGTCCATAACCCGCTCTCTTAATCCTGTTCCGATCCGAGTTCCAAAAGTCTGTAATAAAGCCAATCCGCGATGTATCCTTATCCAATATCTGCAATCCAAAAACCATAAACCTTTTCTCATTTCAGTAGTCCATTATTCCTTAGTCCAATCTTTAACATAAACCTCTTTCTTCTCTCTTCCTCCAAACCGCATTCACCTTATCGACTTCCACCCTGTTCACTGCCTCTGGGGCACTTATATTTCGGTTCCTGATGCGGCTCAGCTGTGTCTCATTGTTTCTCAGGGTAGACCCTTTCCATATACGGGTCAGCTGATTCTTTTTGGCAGCCATTTTGCTCAGGTCCATATCTAGTATTTTAACTAGGTCATTCTGAAAATACCTGTTATGAATGACCCTTCCCCTGGTCATCTTACACCCTTTACTTGGCTGGCCTGTAATGTGGGTGTTATATTCTATGATTTTCTTCTTGTTTTATTTATTACCTTGTCCAGTAGGTGGCAGAATTAGTACAGTAAGGGACTAGGTTTAAGGAGCAATATTTTTTAATCAAGCTGACATCTTCCTCTAAAATATGTTTTTTATTCGGTAGTGGTATGAAAAACACAACCTGAAAATATAGTAATGAAAATGAAAAGTCAAGCTTGTGCAACCAGGTGATGTGCAGCTGGGCACGGGAATCGGGAATCGTAGACCCTCGCTTCCAGCCTGCTGTCCGCCTGACTTTCTCTCCCATGGTTCTTTCTAATCTGTTAGGTAAGATCTGAAGTAATAAGGCTTTTTTAAAAGGTCTGTAAATTTATGTTTACTGATGTCATAGTTTCGGTTTAAGGTTTACTCGTTTATATTTGTTTTAAGAGTATCAAAAGTGTATTCGGGCTCTGCGGGTTATCAGAGACGAAATTGAACTTCGTTAGCTAACTGTGTTAAGTCGCTAGATGAAAACTGTCTGTGTGTTGTGAGTTAATTTCTTAGTGAGTTGAGTTGTTATGTTGTGTCGCGTTTAAATGGTGTTATAGTAAACAGGGGAAAACAACATGTACGAGGGTAGGAGTCAGACTCTTGCTACCAGCCTGCTGTAAACCTGACTTGTACGTATTTCTGGAAACCCTACCTTATTTTCTTCTATTTTTTAGAAATAAACTTTAAAAAAGGGAGCCGTGTATGAGTTCCTCTTGCGCACGCCGGTGAGTGCACAAGATCAACGGTAAAGCTGCCAGAACTGAGAGGGACCCGCTAGAGGTCACCACAGCCAGGCAGAATAGGGACTGTGACGTAAACTTGAGTAGTGCGTTATGGGAGTTGTAGTTCATAAAGCCAACGCTATGTCCGTGAGCAACTGTAGCCAGTTCTAAAACCCGGCTCCCCTTAAGTAAGGATTACACTTGCATTCTAGGCTTTTTCTAAACAAAATCAATATTTTAGGAAGTGTTGGAAAATGTTGGAAAAGGAAAAGATGGTTGAAAAGTATGGAAGCCCGTTCCCGCCAGGGAGTAAAAAAAACGCGCTATGGTATCTCAGAATTGCGACTTAGCAACTCAGAATTGCGACTTTATATCTCACATTTGCGACAGCGGCGAGGGCACAAGCCCTAGAACCCGAATCTGTTACAATAACAAAAGGACAGACAATGAAATATGGGCTATTTCGAAGTCGCAAATGTGAGATACTAAGCCGCAATTCTGAGATATCATAGCGTGTTTTTTTTACTCCCTGGCGGAAACGGGCTTCCATACTTTTCAACCATCTTTTCCTTTTCCAACATTTCCTAAAATATTGATTTTTTGTTAGTGTTTGATTGAAACAGTTCTTACATAAAAATAACGCCATTTTTAAAAATCATTTAGAATAATATTTTAATAAACACGAAGGTGCATTCATCATTTATCATAATGCAGAAAGTTATCTTTTTAGAAATAAAATTGGTGAACGTGTTTGGGGGTCATTTAATTTGATTCCAGACGTGTGCACCTTATGTAGGGGGTTTGCGTGTTCTCCCTGCTTTCACATAATCTTTCTTTGGGTGATTCCCTTCAACTTCCATCTTCAACACATGCTTGTTCAGTTCACTGGAATGTCTATATCGCCCTGTGTGTTTGTGTATGTACCCTACAAGAGGACAAGTATACTACTAATGCCGAGTTACACCTCTGGGATTCTGGAATAGACTCCTGGTCAGCTAAACCCTTAAACAGGAATAAGTAGCCTTCTGATAAAGGGTGGATAAAAGACAATTAATCAAATAGATCTTAATTTCACAACCTGTTGTTCACCAGACTGCAGAATAAACACAGGACTAAGGACTAAGTAACACAGGACTAAGTTCCCAACAGACAGTCAAGTAATGAAAGAGACTACTGGAAATGAATCAGATGCCAGTTCTTCAAAGATAAAATATTATAGAAACGGAGTTCTCGTATCCTGCAGGTGATCAGACCAGCAATGTGATTGTCAGCAGGACTAGGCTAAAAACAAGCATGTGCTCATTTCATACATTCAGGGTATTAAAATAATAATAATATTATTATTATTATTATTATTATTATTATTAATTAATTACTTACACTTATATAGCGCTTTTCTGGACACTCCATTCAAAGCGCTTTAAGGTAATGGGGACTCCCCTCCACCACCACCAATGTGCAGCATCCACCTGGATGATGCGACGGCAGCCATAGTGCACCAGAACAATCACCACACATCAGATGTCAGTGGGGAGGAGAGCAGAGTAATGAAGCCAATTCATAGATGGGGATTATTAGGAGGCCATGACTGGTAAGGGCCAATGGGGAATTTGGCCAGGATGCCGGGGTTACACCCCTACTCTTTTCCCCCTGGGATTTTTAATGACCACAGACTGTCAGGACCTCGGTTTTACGTCTCATCCGAAGGACGGTGCCTGTTTACAGTATAGTGTCCCCGTCACTATACTGGGGCATTAGGATCCACATGGACCACAGGGTGAGCACCCCCTGCTGGTCCCACTAACACCTCTTCCAGCAGCAACCTTAGTTTTCCCCAGGAGGTCTCCCATCCAGGTACTGACCAGGCTCTGCCAGTTGTGAGTTGCAGAGTGATATGGCTGCTGGCATTTGCTCTACGGAAATACCACATTCACAAATTCCTCTGCTGCTGTCTGACATTTTGACCTTGCCTTGTGGATTAAGCTTTCTTTTCTGTTGTTGTTTATGAAGGCACCAGGCAGGAGCTCCGAAAACAGAGGAGATATGCAGTGGTGAAATACAGCGTATGAAAGGTCTGCAGTACAGCAGACAGGCTGAGGTATGAGAATACAGTTTGATTTATTTTGACCCAGGGCTGCTCCTGGTCATCACCTGGATGGGAGATCTTTAATAGCTGGTTTCCTTCTGCATCTTAAACTGATTAGAGACATTTATATCCACTCTGGCAAGTGACTCTGTGACACCTCTGTAAATACAGCATGATTGGGGAGCAAGCAAAAGATAACAGGATCTCTAGCATAACTGTTTTAAAAGATGTTGTCTTTCTGACAAATAATTAAGCATTTATGTTGCATAATGCGAATTAAAAAAATTCTCTCACCTTATACTGTATACGCCTCTTCCAGCCGAACAGATTTCTGCAGAGTGGATACCCTTAGTGAATCATGTTACTGTATCGTCACACTTGGACTTCAGACACTTTTCATATGCTTTTATGAATCTTACAATTGTCATGGAAATATTAATTTTCAAGGAAGCCACAAGAGAGAGTTCTCACCTGAGTAAGGTCTTTATTTCAATATTGCAATATTGGGAGCCCTGTTGCCACTCTGCAAAGTGCATCAGAGACTCAATTTGTTACAAGCAGTACAGGGTTTTAATAAGATGTTGCGCTGTAAGAGAAAGCTCAGCACTTTGTCCCTTCTAACACTTCCCCTTTCCCTAAGGCAAAACAGATTACATCATAAAACGAAAGAAGAAGCACCACTAGATTTGTTTTTCAAAGTTTATCAGTTACTTTCAGCTAATCTAATGACCCAGACAGCATATATTGTTTTGGTACACTGTCTTCTAAAGTAACCTAAACAAGGCGTACTTTGTTGATGCACTGTTTTCTAAAATTCTGCCCGTACGTCAGCGGTTACATCCTTGAAATGTACTTTCTAAAAGCACCAATATATATTTTTTGCAAAGCTCTCTACATTTTAAGAATCAATTTACTTATTAGATTTCCATTTCACATTCCACTCTATAGCTTAACTCACTTTTAAAACACATAGTTTATTCACCCCTTTCATTGATTTATCAGCTTTCAAATCATCAGCATTATCAATATATAGTATTTAGCCTCATCGGTTTTCTACATCAGCTTAATCATGTTTCTTGTTTTTTTTTTCACATTCTCACTGTACATTGCTGTATGGTATGTTATTTTCCCAGTTATTTTTACTTTTGGCTTCCCAGACCACATTCAGCTGCTGAATGCTCCTACTGTAATATGCTGAAAAATGCCCAAAGGCCTCAATTGCTAGATTGTAAAAAGGGGAGAGATTCAGCTCCACATGATCTAACAGAATCCTAAATATTTAATGTACCACCTATAAGCAGGTGACATATATAAATATAAATGTCTAGTAGCGTAGCTGTTTTGTGCTTAACACAATCTAGCTTTCTGCTGTTTGTCATCTGCTTTGCCTTTTCACTGACGGCTCTACAGATGTGGAAAATCAGAGAGAGAGCTTTTCAGATGAGGACAGAGGAAGATGCCCGGAGGGAGGTGCGACAGGCCCAGCTGAAGAAAGAGACCAGACCTAGAAGGCACAAAAAGGTACTGGAGTAAGGGATGTTTGGATTCATCCTCTTAAGGTGAACTTTTCTTCATGCAAATTCCGGACCTGACACTGACCTTACAGCTATATTTTGTTGTATTTCCAAGATGACCACCTATAGGTTTAAATTAATAACCTAAACTAATACTTTTTGGATCCTCAGTGACCACAATGAGCATGGTATGTTGGCACCTCTTATATTGTGTGTCTACTCTAGGGTGGTTATGCCAAGATATGCTACAGAGGTGCCAAAGAACCATATTCTGGTAGTGTTTGGTTATAGCACTGACTCTCCAAAGCCCATGGTTTATCTCCAGCCTTGGGCACCTGCCATTTATTCTGCGTGTTGTGGGTTTTAATTCCAAGTAACATCCCAGAGACATGCTGCTTTGCATAATTGGCTGTTCTAAAGTATCCCTCAGGGGTATCTCCCCAAGAGGATCCAAGAGGGTGGTTGATGATCTCTCCTCTTCATTACCTAAGCATTAGAGGAGAGACATTGTTGCTTCAATCTCTTATACCCAGCCTGCAAGGTTCTGAACTACACACAGAGTCTTTCATCCAAGTAATGTCGGACCCAGCCTTTCTTCTGAGCTCTGACCAGACTCCAGGAGTCTCCTGTAGTTTTTACTTGAGCTGGAATTTCAGTGGTGCCCAACAGCTTCTGTCTGATACTAAATTAAACTGTGACCTTATGGATGGGAAGTTTTCTACTAGCAACATGTTGGGTTGCAAGCTAGTTCATTTGTCATTAAATACTAGAGTAATGGAAAAACATGTGCTTTTTAATACAAGATGTTCAACAATGATATGGACCTTTTCATCTTTTGTTGAGAGGCTTTCCTTTTTCTTTAAAGAATAGCCACTTGTGAAAGGTTTTCTGTCATTCTCAGGCATTTTTAATTCTATAAAAGGAAGGTTGCTCTCCAGCAGCAAAAGCTAAATGAGAGTTTACAGGAAAGGAAGGATTTTGAAAGAGAAATGCAAGACAGAATAAAAAGGCAATATTTTAATGAGATTCTTCAGTCTGGAAAACAGGGTAAGCTTCTAGATCCAATGGTGATACAACTGAGATTTAGTTCACAATTTAATGTGTTTTAGTTTGTTGGCCAGAGGGAATGATGCAGGTTGACAACACCTTCAGGTTTACTACTGATTACAGAACTGTAGAATTTGTTTAAATTATATGGGTAAACAGATAAATAAACCCTAATCAGCATCCTAATTTTATCTATGAATAAATACATGTTTTCTGCCTTTTTTGGATGTTAATTGGATTGATCACTTTTTTATGCATGCCATGAGAATTCTAATGCGACAATAATTCTTTTCTCTTGGGTCAGTTCATATTTCACCTGACTCCACTGAAGAGGTGACTACCGATTCCAACTGGTTTCATGAAGTCCCTCTGATCAGTCAGCTGTCTGATGGGTAAGTCCTACATGCTGCAGTTGTGGTATGTTAAGCATCAGTGCTTACAGAAAGTTTTTATTTTAATCATTTAAGTATGGTGATGTGTAAATGTTTAAAGAGGAACTGTTTTCTATTTTGAGCTCACTTCCCCAGCTGTGTTCGTTAAATTGCTTTTTCTCTCTTTGCGAATGCATGAATCAGTCTGTTAACAGTACAGTACATGTGCACATTTTCGTGTTAGCTCATGTGCATTTTTCCAAATCCTAGATATAGTTTACCATAGACTGGCTTTGTTGTAATGACTAGAACATTGACTTTGAATATTGATATTGACAATGACTAGAGCAGCAGTCAAAATACACTAACTGAACCTTCGCAAAAATAAACTGTTGTATTGTACTTATGTATAACTCTGATCATACTGCATTACAACAGTAATATATTAGTCATATTAAAACACATTTCTATCATAATAACTAACAACATGTTGTGGCACCGGTATAAAATGTGAAGTTTTGCTGAAGTATTGACAGTGGGAGAAATGTCTGGTCGTGTTTGAATGGATGTTATGTTTCAATCAACAACCACCAGAGGGCAGTAACAACTAAGTAACACTAAGTCATCAAATGTGTTGGAAACGCATTTTGGGCTTTGTCCTGAATGATGCAGCAGCAACATACAGTTGTATGGAAAAGTTTGGGATCCTCTGGTCAAACTGCGTGTTTCACAGAATCTTTAAATTCTCTAAGGTCTAATCTCTATGAAGTTAACAGGGTACAAACATAAACATGACATATTTCTGCACATTTCAATATAGACTTATTATTTATTTTCTGAATTTAACTGTATTTGTTATGTGTCAATTATGAAGTACCCAGTATGAAACTGGTTAGATACATTGCGCCTGACCAAGTAGTTGTTGTTGAAAACACAATGATGTTAACTACCAGTGATCTTTCTTCACATAGGAACACGATTGTACCATACTTGCTAAAGTGTTATGGAACAGTTGCAGTTTGAAGTTAAAGATTTATAATTTCCAATGTCCTATTTTGTTGTGGTGATTTTTATTTTATAAGTCTCTCATATTAAAGTTAAAAACCTAAGCAAGTTTTAGACATCCAGTAGGTAAATTGAAAAAGTACGTACATAATCATTGAAGTAGAAAAACACTTATATATATATATCATTGATGGAAAATATATATATATATCTGTATTCAACACTACAGTGTTGGTTCAGGCACATTGTGTAATATGTCGGGTGTTTTAACATTTCTTAAGCAGCTCCAACAATTACAGCTACCCATCAAAGGACAGGACTTCAGACAGGACCAACCGGTCAACTCATGCTACATATCAAAGGGCAAGACGAATACACATGAAGCTATGAAACAAAACAACTTCCTGAGATCATACTGTATATAAGAGCTGGGAAACCCTTGTGGTTCGTCTGTCCTGCGGGGCAGACCCAACGCGCGTTGATGTTATTATTGAGCTCAATAAAACAACTGAATCCACAAAGACTGTGTCCTGCTCCTTGGATGTAGGATTTCCCACAACATCATGGTTAGGAGGCCATCTTTTTTACACAGGAATGTGCTTTAAAATAGATTAATTGTTCTACCACTAGAAAAGATGCCTATATATTGTTAATTAGTCACCATTGTTTAATATTGCAAAATCTAGTTAGTATTTTGGCCATGTAGTAACAATGTCACACATTAATTTTTATCATAATGTTGTTTAGTGAAAGGAAGGTGATTGAGAAGAGTTTATATGGACAGGTAAGGTACACTGCTATCTGTGGAGAAGAACTACCTTCTTCAGAGTCCTGATGCCCTGCAGAATGAGAGAGATGAGGCAAAAGTGACTAAGAAAAGAACAAATGGCAGTAGCTCCCCATCTTTCAAATTAAAGTCTCACTCCTCGGAATCAAGTGTGGGAATGAAAAGAGCAAACAGTGATATTGCTTTTGGGATCTCTAAAGCCAAAATCATTGAAATTGCTGAACAGATAGTCTCTCAGATCGTTGAAAAACAAAGCGGGATTTCACCCCTGTGGGTAACAACTTATATGAGAGTAACTCAAAAGAGTCATTATTGCTCCCAGAAGCTGCAGAAATCTCCATTTTGGAAAAAAGAAGTCCAAAATCTCAGATTCCCAACAATAGGGTCACTGTTATTGCCAAGGACATTGTAAATTCTGTTTTTGAAAATGTTTTGTTTGCACTGAATTGTATTGAAACAAATAAATATCTGCAAGAATCCAATAAAAATGTTGCTGCTGACCTGCTGTGGATGGGAAAGGCAGCATAAATACGGATCTCCCAGCAACTTTGTAATAAAGCCCTGAAAAAGTTTTTTTTTTTCTACATTACGTTTGACAAAATAATAACTATGGCTGAAGGGGCTGTCAGGAGAAGCAGGAGAAAACTAACGACCGTGGAAAATGTCGAAATTGCAACTTCGGACCATAGTCGAAGTAGCTCAACGGACTCTGAACAAGATGGCGCAGACGCCAGTCTTCAGAAAATATTATACGAACTTAGAGACTTCAGATGGGATAATAAAGAGCAGCTTATGGATATTAAACAGGAGCTGAGCAAGGTTAATAAGAGACTGGATAAAGCAGAGGGACGAATCGAAGAAGTGGAAACAAGGGTCTTAACAAGAGAAACTGCGATAAAGAAACTCTTGCAACGACAAATTACTTTAGAAACTAAATTAACAGACCAGCAAGGAAGATCGCGCAGAGAAAACATTTGGATTTACGGAATCCCCGAAGAATCGGAGGGTCGCTGCATGGTCACCTTCCTTGAAAATCTGCTAGGGGGGAACTTGATTTACCGAAGGACGTGGAACTGGGAATTGAAAGGCCGCATAGAGCGTTAGCGCCGAGACCTAAAGGCCCTGACGCCAAACCGCGCTCCATTGTCGCCACGTTTTTAAGCTACAAGATAAAAGAGTTAGTGTTGCGTAAAGCTTGGCAAAAGAAAGAACTCTTCCACAATAACAAACACTTTTAGGGTGATAATGATTACCCCCCGACAGTACTAAAAAAACGTATGGAATATTCTGAAGTAAAAAAGGAGCTGAAATCGCCGAAAATTAAATTTCAGACTCCATTTCCAGTGAGGTTGCGGGTGTTTTACGAAGACGGCACCTGCCTATACCATTCAGCAGCATCAAGCGACTGTTTACTTGTCAGAAGGCTGGAAGACGGGGTGGTCCTGGGAAAGACCATTCCTCAAAACAGCAATATCAGGAGAAATTACAGAGTTTCAGGAGAAGACCCCCCTCGCAAGATTGAAGAAATTTGATAGTGAGTTGGTCGTGATTTAATAGTTAAGGGTTTTTTAAAAAAAATAAGTTTCCTGCCATGTTTTAAGAGAATTTGTACATGTCGGGACAGATACTTGGTGATTACGACAGATTCTTGGTGACTTTTTATTTTTCTGGTTACACTCCTTTTTTTTTCTCTTTATCATATAAGTTCGGATTTGCCACCGCCCCCTACTTAAGGGCCCTCCTCCAGAGGAGAAGGAGGATTTCCCTAACGGAGAGAAGCCCACATAGGGTTCGTTTGAAAAGAACCGCACAGTTGGAAGAAAGTACTCTGAAAGAGACGGAGATGGATACAGTTTTGTTTAAGATTGTTTGGTTAATGTCTTTGTTTATTGTGTTTTTTGATTGTGGTGCATTATTAGAAAAAAATTATAGGAAGAGGATGTTTAACAATATGAAACATATGTTGTATGGGAGAGATTTTGAAAGTTTTACCATTTACATAAAGTATGTCCAAGCAAGACCTTACAATAGTTACATTTAATGTTAATGGAGTGCTTAACCCTCTTAAGAGGAGTAAGATTTTGTCTAAAATGAAGAAAGGGGCTCATATTGCTTTTTTACAAGAAACACATTTGAGTGTATTGGAACATGAGAAATTAAGGAGAATGGGTTTCTCAAAAATCTATTTCTCCTCATATAAATCTGGCCATAGGAGAGGAGTGGCTATACTGATATCTCAAAAGGTTCAATTTGAGTTGCTTACAGAAGTTAAAGATAAGGAGGGGAGATATGTATTAGTATTGGGAAAAATTGAAGGGGAATTACTAATATTACTTAATGTATATGCTCCACCTGGTAGTGATTTTAATTTTTATTAAAAAATGGTCGATTTGATGGTTAATGCACAAGGGGTACTGATTTGTGGGGATGATTGGAATGTGCGTCTTAACCCCAGGCTTGATTCTACAAATATACCTTCTCAGAGAGATTAGTCACTGTATAAAAAGATTAATGTACTGATGGGGGAAATGGGAATAATACATCTTTGGAGAGATTTCTATCCAAGTGGGTGGGATTACACTCACTATTCCTTCCCTCATTTGGAATATTCAAGGATTGATTATTTTTTTTATACACAAGAGAGATAGACATAGGATCCAAGATTGTGATATTGGTAGAAGTAATTTTTCAGACCATGCTCCTATGTCATTGTCCATACGATTAAGTAATCGGGAAAATACAACATGGAGGATGAACTCAAGTCTGTTGAACAATCCACAATGTAAAGAACAGATAAAACAAGAAATAAAACGATTTTTGGAGGAGAATGATAATGGGGAAGTGAGACCAGAGATGATATGGGATACATTAAAGGCAGTTATAAGGGGGGAAATTATTGCTCTGAGTAGTCATAAGAAGAAGGTAAAGCAACTACAATTATATCATCTGACTATAAAGTTAAAAGAGTTGGAGAAAAAACATCAAGAAAAACAGGATTCACAAATCATGAAAGAAATAAAGAAACAAAATAGATGTCTTATATACACAGGAAATTGAAAAAAATATATATTTACTTGACAAAAATATTATGAATCAGGGTCAAAATCACTAAAGCTGTTGGCAAGAAAATTAAAACAGACCGATAATACAATAGATAAAATAAGGGACCAGAACTGTAATGGTGTATTATATAAATGGGAAGAAATTCAAAACACTTTAACACATTTTTACAGAAAATTATATACACAACCCCATTCAGAAAGTGAAGAAAAGATGGATACTTTTCTGGAATCTCTCAGTTTACCAACTCTTACGGAAGATCCAAATAATATATTAAAAACGACTATAACACGAGAAGAACTGAATTCAGTGATTACGAGCCTCAGAGCTAATAAATCACCTGGAACTCATGGTTTTAATTCAGAATGGTATAAAACCTTCAGAGCTGAATTGATATCAAATCTTCTTTCTGCTTGTAATTCGGTATTAATTGATGGGAAAATGCCCCCATCATGGAGAGAGGCTATCATCTCAGTTATCCCTAAGGAGGGGAAAGATAGATTGGATTGTGGATCGTTCAGACCAATCTCAGTCCTTAATGTGGATTATAAAATGTATACAGCAATACTGGCTAAAAGAATTGAAAAGATTCTCCCTCATTTGATACACTATGATCAAACAGGGTATATTCAAAATAGACAAACCCATGATAACATTCGACGCACATTGCATATCATGAACCATATTCAGCAACATAATTTAGAAGCTTCTTTGATGAGCCTAGATGCTGAGAAAGCTTTTGACTCTGTTAGTTGGAAATACCTTTATAGGGTTTTAGGTAGGTTTGGGTTTTGTGAAAATATTATTAAAGGTATTCAAACTTTATATGATAGCCAACAGCACAAATTAAAATAAATGGTTATTTATCCGATAGAATAACTTTAGAAAGAGGGACTAGACAAGGCTGCCCTTTATCTCCATTCCTTTTTGCTCTATATATAGAGCCACAAGCCCAGTGGATACGACAAAATAACAAAATAAAAGGTATTTCTATACAAGGTAATGAGCAAAAGATAGCACCGTAGGCAGATGACGTTTTATTATATCTGGAAGATCCCACTAGTTCATTTCTAGAAGTAATGAAACTCTTAGATAGCTTTGGCTTGCTGGCAGGCTATAAGTTAAATGTTCAAAAAACACAAATTCTAACTTTTAATTACAACCCTCCTGATTTATTAAAAGGCAAATACCACCTTAAGTGGGACCCAAAGTTCAATGAGATATTTAGGAGTCTATTTACCAAAAGATATTTTGGTATTATAATTGAATCTGTAAAAATGAGTCTACTGCCTCGGTTACTCTTTCTATTTCAAGCTCTCCCTGTAAAACTCTCTACAAAACAATTTTCAGAATGGGATAAGATGATTTCTAGGTTTATTTGGGAGGGGAGAAAATCTAGAATTAGTTTCAAAATATTGCAACTTTCAAAAGATAAAGGGAGTATGGCTTTACCATATTTAAAAGATTATTATTATGCATCTCAGGTTAAACCTCTCATTAATTCCTGTAATCCAGAATATCAAGCCAGATGGAAAGATATTGAATTGTCCCTTGTAAATAGCCCCCCAATTCAGGCACTATTAGGTAATAGAAATTTAGACAAAATTACTGAAAAAATATTCAATCCATGGATAAAGTTTCAATTAAGGACATTGAATATGATCACAAAAGAGTATAATTTAGGTGAGGCAATAAAGATACTCAGATGGTGCGCCTATGATACAGAGTTTAAACCAAATAAATTGGATAATAGATTTAAATTTTGGATTACAAAAGGAATAACTGCATTTTGTAATATAATGGATAAGAATCAGCTACAAAGTTTTCAGTTTGTAGCCATTATTTTAATAAGGAGATTATAAGGGGAGATTTAGATATTGTTAATGATGGAGTAGTGAAAATAGTTATAGAAGCCTACAAATCAGAATTAGGCAAAGGTATTAAATCTGGATTATATAAAAGTTTTATGGAAAAGAAATCATATTCTACAGAGAATATATAAGATAAATGGGTGAAAGAAAGTGAAGTTAGAATTTCGAATGAAGAGTGGCATTTATGGAGAGAGTTTTGCTGGAAAAACATTGTTCGATTTTTCATTACTCCGGGTCAGAAGGCGCACCATACTGAGGAAAACGCTAAGTGTTGGAGACAGTGCGGAAACCAAGGTAATCATTGGCATATATTCTGGAACTGCCCTAAAATAAGGCTTTTCTGGAATGAATTACATGAGGCCCTGGAAACTATATTTGAAAGGAATGTACCCTTTACATTTGAGGCTTTATATTTTGGTAAACTGGATTTTGATTGGAGGGGAACGGATGAATATTTGTTTGGAGTCCTTATATCAGCAGGGAAGAAAGCTATAACAAGAAAGTGGCTTCTCACAGATCTACCAACATGAATGATTGGATTGAATTAATAAAAGAAATATATCTAATGGAAAAAATAACATTTTCACTAAAATTACAAATGAAAAAAATGGTCAAATATTGGTTTAGATGGGTTCAGTACATTAAACCTTTAAGGTCAGATTTTGTTGAGATACAGAATAACTGAAATGTAATAAGATACATTTATATAGTCTACTTTTCATATTCATAAATGTATACATCTTCCTTCTTTTGAATGTATATAGTTTTGTTAAAAAGTTATATAATTGTAAAAATTAGGGGAACAAACAGGAATTTGTGCCTGCAATGTAAGGCTGAATAATGGATGTTCATATGTAAAATGGTTTGGTTTTGTTCTCTAAAAATAAATAAAATAAAAAAAATGTTGCTGCTGCTCTTCAAACTTCTAGAAGCAGCACAGAAACAGGATCCATTGATCATACCTTTGACTTTAGTTCAGTTGCAAAAGGCATTGGAAGGACTATATTTGGAAAGCTCAAATCTTTACTCACCCAGACTGAAGAAGATGTATCTAGTTCCAGTTCTTGTGCTCAAAGCAATGCAAAGAGCTCAAGTGTCTGCTCTTCACCAACAAATTCAGTGTTTTCTGATTCTGTGTCAGATATTTCAGATTTGTGCACCTATACAGTAGAAACTGCTGGAGCCATTTGTGAAGCAATGAAAAAAAGAGTTAGACCAGGAGATTTATTGCACAACAGTGGCAAAGAAGGCTTCAGATGAAAGCCTTCTGGCTAGAGAGGTTGTTACTTCAGTTTTGGAGTACCTTCTGGACAGAGCATTAAATCAGATGCAGAAAGTGAAGGGTCAGAGAAGATGCTGAGGACCTCCAGCTCTGTATTCCATAGAACAGCAACAAGGATAATAAGTGAAATTATTGAAAAAGCAGCTGCAAAATATATATCTTCTGGACTTGCCCATCTCCCTGAGCAACCAAACAGTACAGCTGATGATGTATGTAAAACACCGGATGCAACAAAACATGCTCAAGAAGCAATGTCCTCAGACTCTTCTTCTCATGTGCAAAACACTGAACTGGCTTCAGATATTGTTGTTGATGTTTAAGAAAGACTACATTACGCTACATGCATTTAGAAGATTTCTTTCTCAACAGACTACAAAGTTAAATGAGAAAGTTGTGATACAGCCCTGTTACCAGGAACATCAGAAATTAAAACTGATACTAGAACAGCTGAGCACCTTAGGACAATGACTGAGGAACTCTTCAAAACTGTGAAGAAGAAACTGAAACACTTTTGGAATCAGAAGAGCCTGTCTTTGTTCAAAGCAAGGAAAGTTTTATCTGCTAAAGAGCAGAGATCAGCAGATTCACTTGAGATGTTTCCTCCTTCAGTCCAGGTTTCACACCTGAGCTTTAGTGAACCACACTTGACTAAGAAAAGCATGTCAGTACCAAACTTGGCACCCCGTAAGCATCTTAGTGAAGATTCAGAACCTTTAGGTGTGTTAATGAACGTTGATTTCTCAAGGCAAAGCAGGACTACTCAGGAAAATCAGGCAAATTTAATAATCTGTGCCAAGGATGTTGGCAGTCAGATATTGCAAACAATCAGGAGTGAAATAAATAGGGATGACAAAGGATGTTGCTCAGGAGCAAAGCAAAACCCTCAGAAGAAACCCTTTAAGCAAGTGAACTGGTGGATTCTGTTTTATCTACATTTGAAAATCTTAAAGTTTCAGATGTGGTCTTAAAGCCAGATTATGAAACAATGCACCTCTCTGGTGAACAATATGGGAAAGACAGGATGTCTAGTGCAGAAGACACTGTCCATAAAGAATACACTAAAAGTAACCGTAGAGAATATTCTGTTCAACGTTTCCCACCCATAAATGTGCCTGGGATGGTGATTGATTCTTATACAGATGACACAGAAGTCATGAGTCAGGAAACTCCCTATAGAGTCCTGACTGATGCTTCATCAAAGCTTCAGGATCAACCTACACTACAGCAGAACAAGAAAATGAATTGACATGTAAAAGCAATCAAGTTCCCCGGTCCCGTGTTTGGCGTGTTGCTGGTCTCGTCACTGAGAATATAGCATTTCATACCCATTCCAATAATGTTAACTTGAACATTGAAAAGCTTTCAGCTGAAGAGGCGTCCTGTGCATCTCAAGTACCAGGAGCCACAGCAAAGCACAATCTCCCCCCACTGCAGACAAGGGTTTCAGAAGAGCCTAAGGACCAAGTCAGGACCTCCACAGAGAGTTCTACAATGAGTCCTATTGAAAGGAAAGTGGAACAACTTGTCTCGAGTGGATCTCTGCGTGTATTTTCAGAAGAAAATGTCAAAAATGTTTTCCATTTAATTTTGAAATCAGGAATAACAGTACAATTGGGCACAGCTCACAAATCTAATTCAGATCCAACTTTAACGAGCCGTCTAGTAGTTCAGGATTTATCCCATCCAAAGTCCTCAGAGCTTTCTATGCAGTTGTTGTATTCATTTACTGAGAAATCAGTGAAAAGGCTGTTGAAGCAGTGCCTCAGTTTTCCAGATTCTCCAACTTTTCACACAAATGAGAAAGATGTTTCACTTTTTCAAGAGTGTGATACAAATACGGAATTTAAGTCTTCCCAAAGGATTTCAGAGAAAATGTCTCTGACTGCCAAGGATCACAGACCACAGAAAAGTACTGCACCATCAGTGCCCAGTTCACAGATGTACCATGATGCAATTAATCAGCTTTCCAGCTTGCTTGTAAAGTCTGTCATGGATGTTTTGTCTGCTGCGTGTGATTTATCAACGGAGCCTGAAGACAGTGAAAATCAAGTTAAGAAGGAAATCAAATCAAATCATTTAATAGTGTATAAACATTTTAGTTGCTATGAAGTACAAGTTAAAAAATGTAGTGGCTGTATATAAATATACAGTACCTTGATTTTCTATCTGTTGTATCTTTAAAAAGTTTTTGATGTATGTAGACCAAGATAGTGTAGGCCATGACTATGAATGAGAGAATGAGTGAATAAAGCCATATATTCAGTAGCCATAGAGATGCAGCCATTCAAAGTGCGCGGCACAGACACGTACCGGAGGTAATTGGCTACGGCGTTGCGCATCGATGACGCAAAAAAACATCATCAGTACTTGATTGGTTGACCGAAAGGGGCACTCGTGGTCCGTTGGTCGGTCGTAGAAAGATTTACAGTAAATGTCTTTACTGTGCCCGTTTTAGCATCCGTGTCACACCTGAAGAAGGCTCCACGGCCGAAACGTTGTGTTCTCTTTCTTCTTTTTTTCAGCATGGAATAAACCTATTACTTGTTCCTTTGCAGATACAATTCTATTGTTTGTTGTGTTGTCTATGATGTTTTTTTCCCCCCCATTTTCTGTGTCCTTCTGTCTTGTACATTATAAAATGTTACTTACCTTTGCTGTGTCCAAAAGATGAAGGAGCAGGTTTAAATGACTTTGGAGGTTGATCGTTGTATAGAAGATACCCAATGTCCACAGTCTTTTAGGAAGGAATATAAAAAATACCAATACAAAGTTTATATTTGTATTTGTATTGCACAAAAGGCTTCTGAATTATAGGAGAAACCTGTGAAAATAAACAGATTGAAAAGATAATGTACATCCTTACCTCACATTCTGGGAGATGACACAGATTATAAATAAAGGTTTCTTACCTTTTTATAATGTAGGACAAAAAAGGCTGCAAAGTCTGCCCCATTGCACTCTTGGAGTCATTCACCAATTTCTTCCCATATACCCAGCCATTGGTATGGTCATCCATGTAGAGGTATCGCAGACCTCTTCCTTCATCGTGGTCTGGCAGCTTATACAGAATAAACCTGTATGATTCCAAAAACACATAAAAGAGTACTACATACTGTATACTGCTCTAGAACTGTGACACTGTACAATGTGTCCTGGGTGTTGGACAGTGTTAACTGTTGAGATCACTAGAAAATAAAAAGGGCACTTAAACAATACTAGTGTCTGTTGCCAGTCTGTGGGTGCACTGGTGCTTCTGGGAGATGAACAGAACCTGTGGCAAGAGAAGAAGGGTCAAGCAGCCTTGATCATTTCTAGGTGATGTAGTGGCCTACAAAGCAAAAATAGCTCTTGTTTTTAGGGGTCGCCCATGTTTGACATGAGCATTGTGGCAAAACTGGAATAATCTTATGCGATTAGAGCTCATTTTCTGCATTTTAAACCAGCAGAGCTCTGTAGAACTGAACTGCAGCAGTTGACAAAGAGTCAACAGTTGACTAAAAGAAGCGAGGCAAGGCAAGCATCTCACAAACATTACTCTCCTCAAGAATACATTCTGGTGAATCGTTTCAAAACGAACTATTGAAAGGAAAAAAAGACTTAAAATCCAATAGTAATTTCTTTATGACAAAAAAATCATAGACGTTGTACCCTGGATTTACAGATGCAGCCATTCAAAGTGCGCGGCACAGGCACGTACCGGGGGTAATTGGCTACGTCATCGCGCATCGTGACGCGAGATGATGCAAAATACCGCGGTACGTGATGGGTTGACCGACGGGCACTCGTGGTGCGTTGATCGGTCGTAGAAAGATTTAAATGTCTTTACTGTGCCAGTTTAAGTATTGAATATTTATATGGAATTTTACCACTGAAGGGAAATCTTAGTAGCTGAGCATAAAAAGAATAGGAGCATACTGTAACGTGTGCGAAGGCCATAAATGGTATTAATTTTGGAACATAAACATACAGTATATGGCTGGTCTCGGTACTAAACAATACACACCAGTATTTTGTTTCTCCCTAAACATTTTAAGCTTCGAAGTCTTTAACTAATGTGATACTGGAGTCAACAAGCATACTTTTAGAATTTGATTAAAAGGGAATATAATATGGAATTGTGTATCTAAAGAAATTAATAAAGATATCATTATATTCATATACCGCAACACAAGAATAGTACACGCTGTACATTGTCTGTTGATAATGTTTCTGTAGTGCTTTTTCAGCACTCTGCATATGACCTTGCTGGTGGCGCTGTGGGTTAGGTTCCTGACTCCCACTCTGATCGAATTTAAGTAATTTTAATAACAATGAATAGTCACCTATGCGTTACAATATAAACATTAATATTGATTTAAATCACGTTTTGATTTAAATCGCAAACGCGGGTTTAAATACATGTTTTTTGATTCATAATCAGACAAATGCAACATAAATTGATATCTTTATCTTCTAAGTATCTTAATAAAATAGCGTAGCTTTCTCCCCGTTTAGATTTATTTTTTCTTGGGATCAAATGTGGAAAGATTATATTGTAACCATTTTTATTTTTTAAATACATTTTAGAAAAGTGTATTCTATACTAAAAAGCTGTACACCACCTCCTATAAAGATACATATTGTAATACTTTCGGGTTCGGATAGGACAGACACAAGAACTCAGACTTGCGGAGTCAAAGCAAGTTAAAGCCTTGATTTTATATATCACCTTTAAAAGTGACATCTCAAAGCAAAGTAAATACCCAACACTGAGTGTACCCATCTGTCCCCATTGTACCCAGAGAGCACAGCCAGGACAGACAGGCAAATAAGATACACTCCACAGACATTCACAACAGCGAAATATCATATAACGTTTGCACATGTAGTTTAATTATTATTTGTTTTTCAGGAAGTTAAAAAAACACTTGAATTACTTATCCAGTCTCTCGAAATAAAATTATTTTTCAAGCAATGCAACTAACGTCAGGCAACGTGTTTTTTTTAATCCAACATTGACAGCCACATCTTAAATCTTGTCAGTCAGTTCTTTTTTCTCTATTTGAATTGTGGCGATTCAAACAACCTGGGATAACAAGTGGTCTCAAAGTCACCTAGCTCACAGAGCTTCAACAACAGATGACAATTCCCTTAGTCCTTCCTTAGTCTTCCTGAAATTGTCAGATTATGAGTGAATAAGAGCATTTTATTAAAAACGTTTTAATCGCGTATCTAAGGAACTAGCAGTATAACCTTGTTCATGCACAAACAGTGGCATGTGACATTATTAATTTGGGTGTCTCCTCTTGCCAGAAAGCTCTAAATTGCATTTTGAGTGCGGTTTTTGACTTTTTTTAAATTGCAACCCATAAATAAAGCTGATACTGTTTAGACTTTTAATTATTTTAAACTGTATTACAGCAGCACAATGCACAATGCAACGTAAATCGCTATCTTTGTCTTCTGCGTAATAATGTTCACCTCTCTGTCCAGCAAATTAACAATAGTAATAATAATGAACTTTATTGTATATGGCGCCTTTAAAGGTGGCTCCTCAAAGCGCTTTACAGGATAAAAACAATAACAACAATAGTGTCAGGCTGGGCAAACGATTTTTTTATAGAAATACAAAATGAGATATAATGATGTGTTCCGGTTTAGACATTAACGAGTACAACCCCCCTCTCTGCGGGAGTGCTGGCTGTGACAAATTAAACCGGTTTCACAGGTATTTTCAAAGTAGAAGGGGACAAGATTTCCAGCGAAAGACACCTCCCCCCCTCCAAAAGTACAGTACTTACTAGTTAAGAAAGCTAGGCTCCTCAATGAAATCGCTTTAACATGCTAATACGTTGGTGTAACAGTCCGGGCGTGGCAAGCTTGTAATGTCAACCCGACATTTACGGCGAAAGGAACCCTTCTTTCATTGGAAGACAATGAACATATTCTAGCCCTAAATGAATTAATAGCAAATATGATTTACATAAAAGACATTTTTCCAAGAAAGTTTAGCCTTTGTCACTAATGAAACCACTAAATAAAGACATAAATATAGAAATCTTAAGATTTTTAAAATACATGACTTTGCTAAACTAATTTAAAAATAAAAACGATTACAAAGGCCAGCGGAGAGAGACAACAGGGGAGGGATGTTGGTTTTACATAAGGGGCGGGGCTATGGAAATTAGGTCTGTTTGGGAATGTGGAGTTACATGTTCTGGCTGTTTGTGAATTATCGTTATTGAGTATAGAGTGTTGATGTATTGATTTTGTGTAATGCTGTATGTTGAAAATTGGATTTTGTTTATGATAAAGAGGATAAACTGGGATGGGAGGAGGGTTTAGTTTTGCATAAGGGGCAGGCTATGCTAATTGTAGGAATTTGAGAGTTTTTGGTTTGTATTACAAATAATTCGTACTAGATATTGAGATTTGTTGTTGTTTTGTTGAGATTTAACTCCGCAAATCTGAGTTCTTGTGTCCGTCCTATCTGAGCCCGAAAGTATTACAATATGTATCTTTATAGCAGGTGGTGTACAGCTTTTTAGTATAGATTACACTTTTCTAAAATGTATTTAAAAAATAAAATGATTACAATCTAATCTTTCCACGTTTGATCCCAAGAAAAATAAATCTAAACAGAGAGAAAGCTATGCTGAAAGTTTATTAAGATACTTAGAAGACAAAGATATCAATTTATGTGGGTAGCTGCGTCAGCATGCGTAGGCTGCAAAGGAACAAGTAATAGGTTTATTCCATGCTGAAAAAAAGAAGAAAGAGAACACAACGTTTCGGCCGTGGAGCCTTCTTCAGGTGTGAGAGAGACAGGGCAGTAGGCAAAGGTAAAGTAGCGGGAGAACAAAGGTTGAGAGGGAGGAGGAGTGAGAGGCGGGAGCAGGGGACAGAAAGAGAGGCCAATCAAGAGGTGTGAAGTCAGAATGGGTGCAGAGAGGTGTGAAATGAAACTTCCAATGAATGGAGAAAATTTAAAAGAACAGTAATCTGTCGTTAAGGGAAGGGAGAATGTGTGATCCTAGCTGCAGAATAATTTTAGTTTTGGTGGTCTTTCTGATGTATTGAGAACACAGACGGAGAGATTAGAGGGGTCGTGGCCGTCAGAGGTGAAATGAGAAACAATGGGCTTGGAGAGATCTTTAATCTTCACAGCCCTGACGTGTTCTCTGAAGCGGTCTCCGAGTCTCCTTCCTGTTTCCCCAATGTAGATGGCTGGGCATTTACTGCAAGAGATACAGTAAATAAGGTTGCTGGAGGTACAAGATGCTGTCTGGGTGATCCGGAATTGTCCTGAGGGGCCTTGAATGAGTGTGGTGGTGGCTGTGTACTTGCAGGTGGTACAGCGAGCTCTTTTGCAAGGGAAAGTGCCTCGTGTGGATGGTTGCTGAGGGCGGTCAAGGGAGCTGTGGACAAGGAGGTTACGCAGATTAGGTGGTCGGCGATATGAGATGATAGGGCGATCAGAAAAGAGGGCCCCAATGGAGGGATCATCCTGTAGGATGGAAAAGTTCTGGTTAATGGTCCTGGGGATAGGAAGTGTGTTAGGGTGGTAAGGAAGCACCAAAGGAATGCGGTTGTTACGGCGGGAGTTCCTGATCGGGTTGATGGTCCGGGGGGTGTTTTTGGCTCGGGCAAGGGCCCTGTCAATCACACTGCTGGGGTATCCTCTGTTGATAAAAAATGAGTACATTTCGAGGGCTTGGTTTTCGAAGTCGATGTCGTCGCTGCATAATCGTCGTAACCTAAGGAACTGTGAAAAAGGAAGAGAGTTTTTAGTGTGGTTGGGGTGAAATGAGCTGTACAGGAGGTAGCTGTGTGAATCCGTGGGTTTGTAATAAACTGAAGTGGACAGTCGGGGGTAGTTGATAGACAAGTGGATGTCTAGAAACGGAAGAGTGGTGGAAGAAATGTTAACCGTATATTTGAGGGACGGGTGGAAGTTGGTGAAATGGTGCAGGAAGAATTCAAGCTGATCGTTGGAGCATGTGGCGGCACCGACGCAGTCATCGATATATCGTTTGTAGAGGTCAGGGACATAGCCAGTGTAGGAAGCGAAGAAGCGTTCTTCTACCCAGCCGACAAAAATGTTGGCATAGCTGAGTCCCATTCTGGTGCCCATGGCAACTCCACTGACCTGTTGGTAAAAAAGATTATTGAAAGAGAATGCGTTCAGTGTGAGGACCAGTTCTGCAAATGTTGCATTTGTCTGATTGTGAATCAAAAAACACATAAATTTAAACCCTCGTTTGCGATTTAAATCAGTATAAATGTTTATATTGTAACGCATAGGTGACTATTCATTGTTTATTAAAATGACTTAAATTCGATCATGTTGTGATATTTAGAAATATAAAAGTCAATTAATTGTCCATAATATTGCTATTCTATTTTTTCAAAGAAATGTTGCAATACACGAATATAATCATATCGTTACATCAGAAATTGAGAACAGTTCTTCTGAGGAACTGAAAAGAGACTCCCATCTTGAAAACAGTTCTGAAATCAAACCACTCAGTGTCCCTGTAGAACCGTTGAATATTGAACCGGTTTCCTTAGTTGGGCTCCAGGAAATTTCTATGGCTAAATCAACAGAATCACTTAATATGACTTTAGTGTGTACTGAGACTGTGGAAAACATCATAACACAGCTGCTATTGCAGATATACCCTACTTTGATAAAAGAGGAAACTTCTACAGAAATCCCAGGGAAGATGTCTGTGTCTTTGCTGAGTCAGATAGCTGTGGACCTCTTTGACAGTGTGTTGCAGGACTTGTCCGAAAACCAGGAGATAACAGTTGTGAAACAGGATAATGATGTGTTTCATGAACCACACAAGATTCAGCAGGTTGCTAGCTCTGTTCACAATGAATTGCTGTGCCAAACTGGATCCCAACAGGTTCTACAGAAAGCTGTAGCCACCAGAAATGAGACAGTGGTCAAAACCATAATCAGTTCTATGGTGACCAACATTTCCAAGCTGACACATTCAGCTTCCCGATGTTCATCCCTTTCACCAGAGACCAGTATTAGCAGAGAAGCAAGTGAGATCGTTGATGAGGTGAGGGGTGATATTAACATAACTAGTGAGCACAACAAAGAGGCAATACCCAGTCCTCAGTTTTCTGAAGTTTCCCTTGTTTCTTCTGAAATAGTACATGGAGTCACAGATAGTCTGCTAAAGAAAATTCAGCTAAACTGTTCCAGCCAGTACTCCTCAAGCTGCCATTGATATGGAAACCCGGAGCACTGAGCAGCTCATGTGCACCAAAATGGACCAGTTAGAACCTTCACCTGTTATTTGTCGAACAGTCAGAAGTAAAAAACGACAGTCTTCTATGACAAAGTTTCCAAAAGGCTTTTCTCCAACAGTCCCAAGTGGTTTTGAAAACAGTTTCCAGCCAGAAGACACTATGGATAAGCCCTGCTCATCACGTTCCCTAGGAGAAGCTGTTGGTGTGACACCTTGTTAGCTTCTGAGACACGAGAGAAGCCTGGAGATTATCTGGTTCAAAGAGTCCAGGATCTAGAAGGAGTACAGCAGTGTAAGGCTTCAGGGAAGAAGAGCTCCTTGAGGCCAGACTGTATGAAAACACGACTTCTGTCCTCTTAGCATGATGTGGTTGATGAGGTATGACCAACAGTTCCAAACCTGTAAAAATTTCTCTTATGAAAGTAGGATGGACCTGTTCTGTACCTAATTAACAGACATTTGTGTAGAAAGTACTGGAAAATGGAACTTTTATTTTGTAAATATGATGATAGTTATGTTGTGCATTTTCCTTTACAATAAAACTACAAATCCAGATTTGTTTTCCCTAACACTGTGTAACATCTCATAAATATCCCTACTGTCAGTTCATAGCATACGTTCTAAACTCACGTGTCTGTGGATGTCAGCTTTATCACTTTCTTATTCAATTAGTACAAGAGCAATCAGGTGAGTTAATGCTACTATAGAGAGACTTGCTCAAAGTATTGTCTACATTTCCAAACTGATGTCTGCATCATAAAAAAAACTGAGATGCATTATTTTCTATACATGCAATTGTAAACATTCACATTGGTTTATTATTTTATATTTCATTGTCTGCCTTTATTCTAGTGTTAACGTCAGTGCTAAAAACATATACACACCCCATAATCCTTATCTTCTTTTCAGTAAGAGAAGTGTTACTTGTTTTGATTTACACTGAACAATCATTGAACTGTAACTTTTTGTTTTTTTGTGACAGGAGTTGCCCGGACACTCATCTTGGTATGTGTACAATCCCAGCCTTAATAAGGACAAAAATCTCAGTCCAGCCCAAAGCAAGAGTGGTCTGCGCATTGACATAGCAAAACATTACAGGACCCCAATGCAACTGACCAAAACTCTAAGAGCGAAGGGCTTCTCTCTCACAGCAACATCCCCTTTGCAGTTAATATGCCGGATGAAGATGTGAATGTGAGCCAGAAAGTCAAGAAACATCCTTTGAAAAAGTTTGGCTCCATGATAAAGCATAAGATCATGGGTAATAGGTCAAAAGACGTCAGAATTCAGAATGAAACAAATCCATCTTTGGAAAAGTTAAGAGCCCAGGGAACATCCAGTGGACGTGGGAGCTGTGAAAGCTTTGGACCATTTCAAGTGCCTGATGAGTACAACAAGCCTCAAAAACACAAGGTATGGATTAGTTACCCAAACTTTAATTATTAACTTGGACATTGTATTTTTAATATTAGCACTACAGAAATTATTTGAATAGAATGCTCATTTGTACATCAAATAACATTCTAGAAGACATTCCTATTAATTGCAATCAACAAGAATAGCAACTGCTACTGTATGGTGGCCAATGCTGAATGTTCTGTATGAATAATGACTACAAATTTATCAAGATCAATACAGTACGTAACAGTTCAAGTATAATAGCTGTGGAAGAAATATTCCTAAATTGTTTTCTTTGTGTGCTCATAGTTCTTCAAAAAAAGTTTTTAGTTTGGACAGATTCAGTAGGAATAAGCCTCAGAACACTCCATATGGTGAGTATTTAGTTTGTGACTTGGATTTTATTTTGTGTAGCACATTAGTGACAAGTGTGGTTCAGAATTAGACATTGGATGGAATTTATGTAGAATGGGGGAATTCATCCTAAATTTAGAATCCTTTAAAAAACAAACTGATTTGTATACAAATTGGCCTTAGTGTTCTGCAAACGGCAAGTTTTGACTCTGCTACCTCCATAGGAATGGTGAGGCAGAACTCTAAACTCCACTCTGATCAAGTGGTCAACTGTGCACCTCTACTCTTCCCTGATCTCTCTTCTTCTAAATAGTCCATTGTCCAGTGCATCAATCTTTGGCAGTCCTCTTCAACAGTACTCTATTTTCTCAATTTTCAGTGCCCTCCCTCATTCCCTTCTACAGTATCTCTCGGTATAGTAAATATGACTAAATGTGACTTATATGATAGATATAAGATATAAGCTAATACGTCTTCCTTCTTTTACAAGTAAAGTTATGAAAACCACTTTAGAACTAAACAACAGGATCGCTCATATGAAAATAAGACCCTAGCAGTAGTCAATATGGTTTTAGAAAAGGTCATTCTTCCTTTACCATCTTGTTAAAATTCTTCAAACAAGTGACAGCAGTAAACACACAGAACGTACAAAATGATATGATTAGATTTTAAAGATGCTTTTGATAATGTTCTTCTTAAATTAAAGGCAATAGGCATTTAGGGAAATTCATGTATTGAACTGGTTAAGGGACAGGTAATAGTACAGATCAGGGGTGAATAGTCCAGTAGAAGATTTCAGGAATAATAGTTATGAATGTGATTGAAATGACTGAAAAACAGTTGTCTAATAGCCAAATTACCACACACCTTTAATCAAATAGCTTCTTATTGAATAAACCTGACATTAAGATGCCTCTGGGTAGAACTGTATCCAAAGTCTATCTTACCTGCTGCCATGGAATAAAGAAACTGGAACAGTGACATGTCAAACCACTCTGTGTTTCCAGGGATCCCTGTAATTCCAAACTCCAGGAAGATGCCAAAAAAACCATCGTTGCTGTCGAAGATGTCGACTGCTTTATCCAGAGCCTTCCTGTAATAATCCATCTGCCACCATCAAACATGTTTCACATGGAGGGGAAACTCCTTGCAATGAAAACTCAAAAAAGGAGTTCTAATGATGGGAACCTCATTTGCCTAGCTGATCTACTGTTTCTGAAATAAAAATAATCGCATTCATGTTTTTGTATAATGTTGTGTTATTCAAATAGGTGAGCACACTACCACATGCATGACCAGACACTTTTAAACTAAATCACAAAATGGTTTGTTAGTTGTCTGTAAATATCTTATTGGTGTACTATACCATTAAAAAAAATAAAACAGTCTTAGCCTTCATAATTCTATTCATAGTTATAGCAAGACGTGATTTACTGTAAGTATTCAAAATCCTCAAAGCTACTGACCTACAGTAGTGCACTTCATAAGATTTAGTAGTGCAGCACGAACTAGGGGAAACTATTTGGATTTAAAAAATATAAGAGGTTTAAATAATCTACCAAACAGGGAAATGCATATTTTTATTCAAAGGGTTTGGGGCCTGGAACAAACATCCCAACTATGATGTGGACGCTGATATCCTGACGTCCCTGAAGAAAGGGTTAGATTAGATACATGAATGAATTGGCTACTGAAAAACCAGGCAAGCCAGATGAACTATCAACGTTCTACTGTGCACCAACAAGTGCACCTAATGAACTTTCGTGTGATTGGCAAGTTGCAATGCCTCACTGCACAAGCTGTATTCCTGGTCAGAGGGCTTAAAACAAATTGCCAACTTTTTGTGAAAGTACATAAGCTATAACTATAGTATTCTCATTCCAGAAAATGTTGCGTTTCTTTTTTCCATCTGTACTGTGTATATATACTGTATGGACTAGGAACTTATCTACTCTGTGTTTTTGGTTTCCCTTCGGACCGCTTAGGGGAGCGAACGGTTAACGGACCGCGGTGAGCAACAAGTCCTGAAACGGTTAGCCAGCATCTTGATACTGTCTGCAGGAGAGAGTAATTTTAATATAATTTGTCTTCCTGGAGATTGATTTAGATTATTCGAGAAATTCAAACTACGATCATAACATTTATATTTATAGACATACTCCAATATGGCGTCTCGCTCTCCATTGTCTTCCCCCGACTCTGCTACGGGTTCAGGTACCGACCCGGCTCGGCCAGACACAGGAGAGCCGCTCGGTGGTTCAGATTCGGATTCAGACTTGGGTCTCGGGGAGGAAGGTTGCGGTGCTGGTGACCTGGGGTATCGCCTGGAAGAGACGGAGCTCGAAGCCGAGTTTGAAGCGGCAGCTGAGCGGCTCCGTGGACTGGTGCAGACAGCGAGCAGAGAACAGCTGCTTTACCTGTACGCCAGGTATAAACAGGTAAAGCGACCCCAAAACTTTGGCAACTCTTTAATAAACTGAAGCAAAGACGTGTTTGATGTGTTTTCGGGCTCAAGGTCAATTAGTTTGAAACCTTAAAAATGTGCACTCAGCATGTGCATAATCAGCTGCTGTCATGTAGTTGGTGACCTTCGTGTTTATAAAGTACTGAGTACGTTTGGATGAAGAAACCACTAGCAATATTTTCTAGTTCCCCAAGGGATCATCTTAACTGACAAACGTTGAATAGAAGTGTACAAAACGACTTTTCTGCTACTCTCCAAACATTTTGTATTACTGACAAACCTACTGGCCACGTAAACTGAGTTATATACATTATTTATATGCAAAATTTAGAAATAAGCAGTTGGCATAAATGAACAGGGTAATAAAATATATATCAATATATATATATCATATCTAGCACATTTAAAAAATAAATTGAATCATTTTCCACACAGTGAGCATATTGCCCCTGTGAATTTAAAATAGGAATACAGTTAAATTCCAGTGGATTTGCTGTTTGAAACAGCCATTGTTATCCTGTGTTCACATGATGACTAGCTAATCATATTCTTAAAGTTTGCTTCTTCTCATTGATACCTTTTCAGTTGTTGAATATGTATTCCTTTCAGTAAGCGATAGCTAAAGTATTGTGCACAAAGTCATTTTAAGTTACACAAGGCAAGAGACAAATCTGTGCGACTCCACAAACCCACACTAAATATAGGTTTCAGTGTTGTCCAGAAAAAAAGAAAGGTAAATGTGTGAACTTTCACAGATATTGTAAGAAACCCAACAGACCAGGGAGTGTAAGTAGGATTTCAGTTGTTAAAGGCTAAATAACATCCTAGGCAAGTAAGATCTGTCAGTCAACTTATGGGATAGACTATGACTAAATTACATACCCGAGAAGCTGAGTTCTAGCATTCACAGTCTCCTTGCCGAACTGTATTAAAAATAGAAAACAAAACATTTGCCCTACTGAAAAGCGGTTAAGAGTTTCTACCAGCTGGGCTCTGTAAGGCTGCTGATGGGTTACACATTGTGCTGTGATGCTGCAGGCAGGCCTGGAAGCAGCTTGGGGACATGAGCAAAGAACAGGCCATGCAGGAGTATGTAGCGTGTGTGCATTCGCTGGACCCAGAAGGAGGCCAGAAGGTAGGGACTTCTGACTCAATTTCACTTAAACCTGCTATTTGTTTGGTGTCAGCTTTTGGGCGCCAGGATGATGTCATGCATTGAGAGGGCGAACTGTCTCTGGGACAAGCTGTCAGATTTGTTCTAGAGATAAACCTGTTCCTGGGATTCCTACAGTACAAGAGACAGTTTCACATGATTCGTCAGTAAACTACTAGCTACTAGCAACCTAATGAATACGGTCACTTGAGCAGCCCACTTGTGTCTGTAACCTCTCTTGCGTTTTTCAGTTCTTGGCAGTTTGTATACTGAAGTAATTCTGGCAGTAATTTGTAACATTAACCTCTCTCAACACAGCACCGTCATCTTACCTAAACAAAACATGAATATTAATGATCAGAAACTAAGGCCCACTTTAAAAATCACAAATATGCTCCTTAAAAAAATCACAGAATCGGGTTCCAGATAGCTGCATGTTTTGCTTACTCAAAGAGCAAAAGGTCTGTTTTCTACCAAATGTTACCAAAAACATCCCTGCCCACTTGCAGCTGACAGGACTTGGCTGTTTCCCCATATATACTGTATGCCATATATATCCAGTGAGTATAATATGAAGAGGGGTGGATCAGGGATTTAGTGTTCACTGTTGTCCCTTTTGTGCTACATTTAAGAAAATAAAATAATTTTTCAGTTTGCATTGTCTTACCTTTATGACTACTGAGAATAAGTACTCTGGAACACAATCAAAAGAAAATTAAAATCTATATAAAGGGCCAGCATGGGTGTGGAGTGGATAGCGCTTCTGCCATGTAGCACTGGGGCCCTGGGTTCAATTCCAGACCTGGGGTGCTGTCTGCATGGAGTTTGTATGCTCTCCCCATGTTTGCGTGGGTTTCCCCCCACAGTCCAAAGACACGCTGGTAGTTTAATTGGCTTCTGGGCAATTGGCCTTGGTGTGAGGTTGTGTGTGTCTATCTGTGTGTGTCCTGTGATAGACTGGTGTCCCCTCCAGCGTGTATACCACCTTGCGCTCACTGCATGCCAGGATAAGCTGCAGCTCCCCTGCAACCCTGTATTGGGAAAAAGCAGTTAGAAAATGGTGGGATTTATAGTTTAAAGTGTGAAGTGTATGTAGATAGAACAGTTATATTTCAGAATAAACAAGTATTCCATGTCTATGTGGAACAATTATTTGTTTATATTTTGGGTATCAATTTTGAAGTGACTAAAGGATTTACAAAACAGTAGTGCCTGGACTTTAATGAAGAGGATATGGCATTAAGGAATTCGAATTGTTTGAATTCAGCATTAGCTCTAGTGTAGATTTAACAGCCCAGTTCATAGAGGCCACGCAGAGTGGCCTCGATGTGTCAGCGTCTCTTATGATCATTGGTGCTATTAGTCGCAGTTCATGCTTGGCAAATTTGACAACTTGCCCAGAGTGGTGAGTGCAGTATTGCGAGATTTTCTCTCTTCACAATTCTCATGACTATGCATTGAAGGACAATAATAATAGTATAATGTTAATTTTTGAGTGTTTTTAAATAACCCTCAAAGCTCCTTATAGTAGTACACATAATACACAAAAAACGAATGGCACATATCAATGTTATAGCATTAATTTTTCAGTTGTTGAGCTAATATCAGTCTTGTCACGGTTTGCTTTCAGAAATGTTCTGTTGTATCTATGTCTTAATTTCAGACAGACTCCTGTAAAGTACAGAAACCAGAATAGTAGTAATCGAATTTGATTTTCAAATTAATCTGTCAGCAGGATAGCAGTGAAACCCAAGCCCACAATGGTAAAAACGTTGCCCAAGAGCCAGTGTATAAATATTAAATAGTTACGTTTCCAGTACAAATCTCTATGTAATACCTCGGGTTAGTGCAATAACATCACTTTTAACTAGGATTTATGAATTTGTTTCTGGTGGTGGTATTGATAAATAAGAGCTAAACCAAGGAAGGGGTGTGCCAGATATCCCAAGATAAGTTTCCATGTGATCCAGTGTGGGACTGTGATTGACACCAGCAGCATTTTAGTTGAATAAAAAGCACATCAAGTGATCCAGAAGCCACTGGAAAATCATTAACTGACTTAACAATGGTAGTTTCTGTACTGTGTATCCAAACTCCAACTGAAGAGGTTCAAAGAGCTCATTAGATACAAGACGCAATTAGAATTGAGTCGCATTGTCCATTTCAGAGTTTTTGTGAGAAAAGGCAACTTAGTGGTACATAGTGGTAGTTAAGTGCTTGAGGTCCTAGGTCAGTTTTAGAAACCCTTACGTAACTAGAAATTTATGTCGAAATGCCCATTAATCACACCCCACGGGCTATGCATACATGTGTACAGTACATCAATGTGTCAGTTTACATATGATGTTATTTCGGTCAGTTTCTTTCATATGAAGCACACATAGAAAATTAAGTTCAATAATTATTAATGCAGTGTTCTATAAATAGAACAAATATCTAAACATATTCATATGATGCATACAGAAAGTTAAGCTCTATAATTTATAACGTAATGTGATATCAATAAAAAAATTGAAAAAACCTGTTTGCCCGGATCGTGGTCACTGTCCCCCCAGATGACACGTTTCTTTTAAACCGCTCCACAAATTCTCACATGAACGTATTCTCCAATATCATCACAACAAAACCATAAAGTTTGTTTCCACAGATATGACACTATTATGCAATAAACCAATAAATTAATGAACTAGCAGAATCCCAATAAAAACACCCGGCCAGCACAGCATGTCAATATTATACATTTTTACCAACAAAACCGCAAAAGCAAAAACCAGCAAATATATATATATATCCCATGTTTTTACCTTATTCTGAAGCATGATATATATCCAAAATAACCCAGACTTGAACGTTATTGACTTCATAGTAAATGTTTGAAGAACGATCGGTAGAAATAAGGCGATCTGATTAGTAAAAACCGCTTTCATTCATTGTATTTTCAGCCATTCAGAGCTCTTAGGGGGTAAGACTTCCTCTAGAAGCCTCGAGCTGCATTCCGCCTGCCTTTTAGCTGTCAATCATTGACTCAGAAGGGGTAATCAATCAGTTTTTTATCAGTGCTCCTTTTTTTCACACCAGAAGGCAACTCTGAGGTTTTTTTTCATTGCATAACAGCAGATAAAGGCTCTCTAGCAGTGTCTAATAGTTTTTATAGTAATTGCAATGGTTATTATTCTTATTTTCAATATTTTTAGGATTTTTTATTATAGGCGTGAAATTTCATTCCAGGTTCAGTCTTCACAAAACATGATGTAGAATTTTTTCTAATTGATCAATTTTTCCCAGATTTGTATCCAAGCTAGTAGTCACCTAGAACAAGGCTCTTGACATGCATATAGTTAAAAAGTCTGACCTCTGAAGACCAACAAAACATGGTCGCCTGCTGTTTTTTTGTTTTTTTTTCATATGTCTGTCTGCTGAGTGGACACATTAAGAAATATAAGAAATTTGACTGTTCACCCTCAAAGCCAAGGGGGTTACCTTCAATTTAAGACCTGAACCAGGCTCCTGCTATGTTCTGCTGCAGAGATATAACAAATGTTTAAGGAGGAGGAAATTTCAGGCGGAAATTGGCTAAATGTGTCAATGTTAATAACAGGTTAAACAAAATTTGGAAGTGTCAAACATTTTTCTCCTACATTTTAATGTGTGAAAAACAAAACAAAGAGTTTGTTACCTGTCAAGGTAGGTGGGATGTTCACTACCTCATTATTTTTAAAGCAACTTAAAAGGTAAGTGTACAAATGCATAAATTAAGATTCAAACAATTAAAAGACAGTACAACAATCAAACAGCAAACTGGAACTATTTCTGATCAAATAATCTGTTCTCTGATAATAAAGTTGTTGTGAAAAAGTAATGTTACATTGATAGTTCAGGTGGGTAGCTGCGTCAGCATGCGTAGGCTGCAAAGGAACAAGTAATAGGTTTATTCCATGCTGAAAAAAAGTTTTGGCCATGGAGCCTTCTTCAGGTGTGACTCCAGTATTCAATTACTCACCAGTTAAATGAATCTTCAATTCCAACTCGGCTCTTACCTACCCAATTAATCTAATTATTTGCTTAGCCACAACGGTTTAATGTCCTTCCCCAAATCTCTGGGTGCTTCAGAGATAAAAGCCATGTCCCAATTCTTGACCTGCGCCCTAAGCCATTTCTACAAATCCGCACTTCTGTAATGTAGCGCAAGTGTGGACTTCAAGTGCGCCAGTATTAAAGGGCGCACTAGTACAAAAAGGTAAAAAACACCCTCGCGTGACGTCACTGTTTTGTCACACGGCTCAGGAGGGTCGAAATCCAAGTCGGCTGTTAAATTTCGTTGTCTGCTTGCAGTTTGATTAAATTGAGTTTTATCTCGTCAATCCCTGTACAAATGTAGTGATACTGTGTTCATTCATGTTGTAAACTTAACCTCGATTCATAACAGGCGAAGTAAACTAAGGAATCACTGGCAATATTGCTGCTCATTCCAAGCTGTGTACTATTAAATACATTTCATATTGTCTGTCCCAGTACAAAATGACAGTATGAGGAACATAACGCTTTCATTCAACTAAATAAGGTAAACTTGGCTATACCTCAAAGCTTGTACTATAAAATACGAGCACCATTAAATGTTCTGTGTACAGAATACAAAGCTGGTAAATGAATAAATATACATCAGTTGAAATGGGGGTGACGAAATAAAAGCTTTATGTCAAAACTTTGTACGTAGAATACGTACAGTTTAAATCTAAAGTAGCCTAATGAAGTTTGTTTTTTCAAAAAAATTGTAACGCTCCGGGGTTCACGTGGGTATGCGCCCTCTCCTCTGCCGCCTCAGGTCGAACCCCCACCATTGGGGACTCGAACCCGGGCCTCCGTTGCACTCGACAGGGACCCAGCCAGCTGAACTAAAGGGAAATCTCCCATCAGCCCGGCGGCTGCGGTCCCTGCTATTCACAGGGAAGGGCGGGGACGTCACCGCGCTGGTAAGCCGGCTCTCACAACCAATGGTGGCCGTATGAGTTACAATATTATGAGTTCTAAAACTTAAAAAAAGTTCAATTGTACCAATACGTGAATATTTTATTCTCCATAGCAACTTCTCTCCGCCGTGATACATTAGAATGTGGAACGTCACCATTCTGCGAGCAACTGGGGGTAATTCCCTCCAGCGGAGTCCATTCCGATGCAGACTTCAGAGAAGTCTGCATTGGCGGTGCTGGTGAGCACCCTTGTGACAAATTTAGAAATGGAATAACTATTGGATTTTAAGTCTTTTTTTCCTTTCAATAGTTCGGTTTGAAACGATTCACCAGAATGTATTCTTGAGGAGAGTAATGTTTGTGAGATGCTTGCCTTGCCTCGCTTCTTTTAGTCAACTGTTGACTCTTTGTCAACTGCTGCAGTTCAGTTCTACAGAGCTCTGCTGGTTTAAAATGCAGAAAATGAGCTCTAATCACATAAGATTATTCCAGTTTTGCCACAATGCTCATGTCAAACATGGGCAATCCCTAAAAACAAGAGCTATTTTCGCTTTGTAGGCCACTACATCACCTAGAAATGATCAAGGCTGCTTGACCCTTCTTCTCTTGCCACAGGTTCTGTTCATCTCCCAGAAGCACCAGTGCACCCACAGACTGGCAACAGACACTAGTATTGTTTAAGTGCCCTTTTTATTTTCTAGTGATCTCAACAGTTAACACTGTCCAACACCCAGGACACATTGTACAGTGTCACAGTTCTAGAGCAGTACACAGGATGTGATGCTCTTTTATGTGTTTTTGGAATCATACAGGTTTATTCTGTATAAGCTGCCAGACCACGATGAAGGAAGAGGTCTGCGATACCTCTACATGGATGACCATACCAATGGCTGGGTATATGGGAAGAAATTGGTGAATGACTCCAAGAGTGCAGTGGGGCAGACTTTGCAGCCTTTTTTGTCCTACATTCATAAAAAGGTAAGAAACCTTTATTTATTATTTGTGTCATCTCCCAGAAAGTGAGGTCAGGATATACATTGTCTTTTCGATTTGTTTATTTTCACAGGTTTCTCTTATAATTCAAAAGCCTTTTGTGCAATACAAATACAAACTTTAAGGTAAGTAACATTTTATAATGTACAAGACAGAAGGACACAGAAAATGGGGGGGAAAAAACATCATAGACAACACAACAAACAATAGAATTGTATCTGTAATACTTGCTGGGTTTGCTTGCTTATTCCTATGATTAAAGCCAAGTGCAATGTTTGCTACATATGCAGGATGTGAATTGTTCATTTTATATATATCTAAAATAAAATATTTTAACATTTACACTATTTCAGGGTAGAACATTTACACGTGTGATTCTGCAGATGTTGTCCAAATCATTGATTCAGTAGAAAACATTTATTTTAGGATTTCCTGTGTATGGTCAAGACATGATGGCACGTCCGAAGTATATACTGTGTCTTTAGAATACCAACACCAGCTTTCTGTGTTTTCTGGTTTTAAAACTTGAATCATAAAGCTTTAAAGTATATATTTCCATCTTGTTTTTGTTCATTATTTTTTTCCCCTTTACATTTCTTTGACTGAGGCATCACATAAGCTAAGAACAAATCTGTTGCCTTCAAAGCTTTTTCTCCTGGTGAAAATCACTGAGTTTAAAAACACTTCTGTAAATCAATATAATACTGATGTTTATAATAAAAAATTCATCTGCTGGGTAAAACAAAACTAAAGATGCTTGTTGTGGGCTCTATTGAATTGAATTTACAGTAGCCCATTTCTAAATGAATACAGTAAATTAAATTGTTGAGATTAAGAGATAAATGTACATACTTCATGGCCAATTGTCAGTTGAAAAGAAATGAAAACAATTAATAGGATTAAGAATAGTCCTATTTTGGACTGTGGTTTTCAATTCTCTTAATCTGACTTTTGGCCATGAAGTATGTTCAGTTTAATTCGGTTGGACAAAAAAGCCAAAGGTCAGATTAAGAGAACTGAAAACTAGCCCAAAATAGAAGATTTTTTGTTTAGTTTGATCAATTATACAGTTCGTTTGATTCTTGAACTTAATTGATTAATTGACTTCGTCAGCTGGAAGCAGGCTTGATAATGGACTCCGTTCAAAAAGAGCAGACTTGTCCTTTAAAAACATTGAAACTGAAAAACCAGACGGATCAAAAACGATAAGAGATTTGAATATATCTTGTGTGACCTTTTTCAGGGATTGTGATGTTAGACAGACAGGAGTGTGGCTGGTTCACAGCACCCCAGAACTTCCAGATGTGAAAAATCATTCTACATCATTCTTGCCCTCCAGTGGGTATGAAAATGCACAGACCTTCTTCTGCGGGACTTACACATACAGCACCTTCAAGGACATAGGTAGGCGTTCACATGTACATACAGCTGTGTGAACCTTTTCAAGAACAAGTTTGATTGCTGAGCTTTAGTATGTCCATGGCATTGACATCACAGCTGTCTATCACTTTCTGAAAGCCTTTGGTACAATTTTTCCAGATTTTAAGATTCAAGTATTGGTTATTTGCAGTTCTTGTTCTGGTTTGGAGCACCTTTTCTTTTCCTAGTCTAAATTTACCTGTGGGCAAAAACCAGTCTATTCTGTTATTTTCTGTTGGTGGTTCAATTTCATATGCAAGCTTAATATAACCCTGAGAATAGGTGGACACTAATAGACTTACACCTCATTGTGTATACAGATGAAAATAAATACCAAAATAGCCTTAGACTTTCTAATTAAATCTAAATGATGTGTATTGTGGCTGCTGAAAATATATGTCAACATTTTAGAACTTGGAGGATAGTTTAACAAGTGAAAATAAATAAAGGAAACTCTCCAGACTAATGGAAAAAGAAAGGGGGCATTTGACCTGGATGTATGAAAATGCCATGCTTACTCTTGGTTATTTTTCATTCTTGTCTCTACAGCTGTGCAACTCCAGTATATCCATGTATACTCTTTTGACTATCACGTCCCCCAAACCTTCCACAGAGACCTTCAGTGTGTGGCTCAGAGAACATGCTATCCCAGGAAAGAGCCTTGGTTTAAGCAGCTGCCCCTGACATCTTTAGCAGGGTAAACTTTCACCAGCTTTGCAAAATGCTCTAGATTTAATGACGGTGAGCACCACTCAAGGCAGAGCTAGAGTCTGCAGAAAAAAAATCAGTAAAGTCTATGGATCACGTTTGTTTACCAACTGATCGCTTCTTTAGAAACTATTCTCCAATTCAAGATACAGAAACAGTATTGAACAACACAGTTGCCATGATCCATAAACAATCTCTGTGCTTCATTATTGCAGTTTGTTCCTGGGAAGTGAAAATGTCACATCAGCTATTTTTCTCATTTTAGATATTTGGAATCAATAGTTAATTTTTTGCATGCCTCTACATTTTAAAATCACAAATTAATTATCACAGTTCCAGACCTGTACCAGCTTGGAAGAGATGATGAAATGTACTTATTTCTTCAAAATATGTGCTTAACAGCCCCACAGTGATGCTAAGTGTCAGAGTTGGCATAAGTTGTACTAATGGTTTTTCTTTCACTGACAACAGTACAAGAGCACTGGTGCCCAGCTGGTCATAGAGGTTGCAGTTATCGGACGCGTTTGAGATCGCTTGGATATCCCAAAGTGTCCAACCCTGTTGGTGTTGGTATTCAGTGAATTATGTATCACTGCTGAAACTTGGACAACGATGTCTGATTTACTCTGAACAAGCACTTATTGAGCCTCTCAGAATCTGAATTTATTTAATTTTTACAAAGTCTAACTCTATTGTATGTTGGCTGTTTCTAGCCAGCAAGACCCACTTTCTCACAAAGATTTTGTGGAACAATATCCAGTTTATTTTTACTCAAAGCCTTTCCCAATTGAAGATGTATTTATATAAAAAAAGCATACTTTGTTTTGGTGAAACTTTCTCAATCTGCCAGCTGGCAACTGAACTTTCCTACATGTTTCTGCGGTTACACTTTAGATTTAAGGTTTCATAGCATCGCTTTCTTTCAAAAGAGATTTTATGGGATGTTAGTAAAGCATCAATTTATACTCAGTAGTAATTTAGGTTTAGGATTTGTGTCTGAGGTAGTTTGTAGGTGCTTTATTAACATTCTGTAAAGCCCAATTCTTGAACAAATTGATTAATAGAATATTTCAATCTTTTATTTATACAACAGTTTAAATCATGTTTTTCTCTTGGTATGTTGATTTAAACATAAGAAAGGATAAAAATATAACTTGTGTAGCTTCTTTAGATACCATTTAATACCTAAGAACACGAGAGGTTACATTTGGCCCATTTAGCTAATTTCTTAGTAGTTAATTCAAGGATCTCATCCTGCTGTTTCTTGAAAGGAACCAGGACTTAAATAACATGTGCAGTTTGTTCCATTAATCTCAACTAGTTTTGAAATGAAATTGATTAATTGATCCAAGGATCTCATTCTGCTGTTACTTTAAAGGTTATTGGAAACGTTTGTCATTTAAATACATTTAAAAAAAGGTTATGTAGAAAAGGAACAATCCAGTAAGTTTCAAACACTGCCCTTCAAAAGCAATATGTCACACTTCACACTTGATCTACTGTATATTGGTGGTGCCGATTTAAAAAAGAACGTTCTGGGTAGCAACCAATACAGTACAGCATTCAGAGAGGGGGGGAAGAAATACACATTCACTTGTTCTCGGTTCCAGTTTGACGTTTTGGTAGCAAGTGCACTTCCTGTTTTTGGTTGGGTAGAAAGTGTGCCTGGGACAGATTCTTACAGGGAACCTGTGACTCTGTTCCGTTTCAGATCTCTACTCAGGTTTGCTGGTTAACTATTTAGGAGACGACTTCTTTGCCAAAAGCTGGGCGAAGCTTCATCAGCCTCTGCCGTCGAATTGCTCTGTGGCGCACAAGGTGTACAACGTGAAGACGATGCAGCTGCCAGAGGCCAGGCCTTTCGGCATCATGGTGGACCACTCCAAGTGGTGTGTGATGAAGGGCGGGGGTCCGCACTGGACCTGCATCGCGGACACAAACCGAGAGATCAGTCAAAGGAGAAGAGGAGGCGGGGCTGTGTGCACAAGCCGGCCTGGAGTGTGGAAGGCCTTCCTCGCGGTAGTTGACACATTTGAGGACTGCCAGTAACACGTGGCTGGCAGAAATAGACGAACAAGAAAGGGCTGTTTTCAAAAGATACTGCATAGTTTTTCCAAGTCAAAGCAAATGGTGGTAAGTAATATGTAAGAAAACTCTGCAGTAGCTCAAGTAGGTAGTGCGTCAACACGCGTAGGCCGCAAAGGAGAAGAAAAGAAACGGGAACTGACACCTGAAGAAGACTCTACAGCTGAAATGAATTTTTGAATTAAGTACTGAATATATGGGGGGTGGGGGGGGGAGAGTCAAATTATTTTTGCTGAGGCGATATACAAATATTTAAAATCATAAAAGTACATTCTGTTTGTGTTTCTTTAAAGGCTTGTTTGTAATAATGGATGGATATGACCAGCCTTCCATTATTCCTGTGGCCCCATTAGGCAGTTCATATCAAGCACAAAAAAGGACGCTGACGTTATATTGATACTAGTAGTCCTGTTTGGCACATATCTGTGATTTTTGTTTCTGTGGATGCGGGGTTTTTTTTTTTACGCAGAAACCACACAATGGATGAATAATATATATATTTTTACTAGCTAAATCAATAACACCACAGACTACGTATTGCGAAACACAAGACAACCTATGCAACAGGTGGATAAGGTTAAATAAAAACAATCACCACATCTTCATATACAGTACAGTTACTACATTATTGATCAACTAGAAGCACTGGATTATATGACTGTTTACTCTGTGGAGCTGTCCACTTCGACTGGCTTTGTAATAGGCCTGTACAGTTTAAAAGAGAGAGTTTATGTTCACATTTTTATAAAGAATAAGGTTACAGTGCCATGCTGGTGTTTCGACCTGGTAAGAATATCTTAATTCTATTAAACCTTCCAGCATTCCTTAATGATTTACTGATTTTTAAGTCAAAGGCCATACACCTAGCTGAAGTTAAAAAATATCTAAGGAACTTAAACCATTATCAAGCTGGCACTTGCAAAAGTAGGCATGTCTCTAATGTTGGGTAGGATTGAGTTTCCCCTTGAAGTCTTGATTTTCTGACCTGCTCAATGCCTATGACCTCACAGTGATGTCACTCACAGTCGTGTTCTTCTCCAGTGGGTGATCTCTCTTTATAAGCTCAACGCATGTCAAGCGGGGAAAGACTCTCTCTCATGAGTATGTCAGAGGAGTGTGTGCACATTTCCTCATCCTGTTTCAATTGTGTTATTTTACCCTTTGCTAATCCGATAGGTAAATATTAAACCACATATAAGCCATGCCCGGGAATGTAGACAGTGGAAACTGAAAAATAAACTTCACTTGGCACAATTTACCATTCTTCCCATTTAAAAAATGGCTCTTAGTTTTTTAATAAATGCGTCTAAAAATATACCCGTCTCCACACACCTGAAGAAGGCTTCACAGCCAAAACGTCATATTAGTTTATAGCCGTATCTTTAATTTGTAAAAAGCAGTTTTTTAGCAAAAAAATATATGTATTTCTAATATCACACTTAAAGAGGGAGTACAAAATCCATTGAAACAGATGCCCCCAGCCACAATTTAACGGCAGCTGATTGTCAGAGCCACCTGAGAAGTGACAGAGAAAAGCCTAATTTTGCAGGGAAATGGTTGTTCTCTTTGAAAGATTCAATTGAATATATGGTGTGGCATCGCCGGGGGAAATAGGTGTAAAAGAGATTTAACTCACACCACACTGAACCTCTGTGTTCTTCGTCCGTATGTCTCTCCAAATCCGTTCCGCAATCCGTTGCCAGTATCCTTAAGTCCCCAAATGCGTATGTCCACACTTCTCCGCGCCGTATCCAAAACCCATATCCAATAGTCCGTTATTCTGAAATTCCTTCCAGTACACTCCTAAATCTCTCGTTCCTCCAAAACGCTCTCACCTTACCAGCTTCCGCCCGGCTCAGTGCTTCTGTGGCATTTCTATTCCGTTTCCTGACGGAGCTCACCTGTGTCTCATTGTTTCGCCGTATATATCTTTTCCAACAGCGGGTCAGCCAAGTATCCGTGGCGGCCATCTTGCCTAGGTCTATACAGTAGTATAGACAGCGTTTCGTTACGAAAATACCAGTTATAGATGACCCTTCCCCTGGCCCTCTTCCAATGGAATTAATATTCTGTTTGAATGTATCTCATGAATGCTGTTAAATGATAGTACCTCTACCGTATTAACTACATGCTTCAAGACTAACATTGAGCAAATTACATTCTAAAGGCTAAATACTGTATGCAGTACAGTGGGAAATATTGAATTGTTTTAGGAAATATAATTTGTCTTCTATTTACAGTGGTTATCCAGATATAATAAATGTATATACCATAAATTTACTGTGTTGCCAAAGCAGGACAGTTCCCCCTAGTGGAAATATGTTTGCACCGCTTTCCTTGTGCTACAAGAATATTTGCCAGTATCAAATGATCATAATGCATCTCTTCCAGGCTAAAATAAGCAACAGTAAACACTGGTATTTAACTGGAATATAGTAGCATAAGAAGTGGCACAGTGGTGCTGTCTCAGAGCACTGGGGCCATGAGTTCATCCTCAGACGTGGGGCTTGTATGTTCTACAGGTGTTTGCTTGGGTTGTCTTCAAGTAATTGGCTTTTGTGAAAATTGTCCCTGGTGTGAGTGAATCCTGCCTCTGGCTCTCCTGCAACCCTGTATTGGATAATGCAGTTAGAAAATGGATGGATTCAAGCCTTCATTACCTTTATAGAATTATTTCCTTTTACCACTAGTTTTAGTACTGGAAACCACTGCAATTTTAAGTCATATCCATTCAGCTATGAACTATTTTACCTTTTGTATACCCTCCTGAAACAGTGCTGCTGCGCATTCCATGCAAAAAACACTACATCCATTCGGTTACCAGAAAGGATCATTAAAACACTAAAGAAAACATACTCATTAAGCACAATTTGAGACTTTACATCTCATTTAATATGGAGACCATAGACTGACACTGACTCAATACATCCAGTGAAAGTGGGTCAAGCTTTTAGAGACAACCTGTAGAGTCTCACTGTCAGTCTCCGAGTCTGCAGAATGATTAAGATGCACAGTCTCTGGGGTGGGAATTCTTTCTTCTTGGCTTATTTGCCGATAAGGGAGAGTTGACACATTCAAGAACACCATCCACAATTCAGAGGCAAGGTGATTAGGAGACTCTCCTCCGGCTCCTCTTTTCATCATACAGGGAGATGGCTGGGAGCAGCACTCTGATAATGGGCACTGCCACCCACGCCACCATGTCATTCAGTTCTTCCATCGTTATCTGTTTTAAAGCAACAACAAATGTAGGTTAACCACGGAGGACTAACATTGTCTTTTATTGCTTTTAACAGGGTGTCAGCTGAGCATTAGACAGGATTCATCCATTCTCCCAGCAAACAGTGATAGGCTGATTTCTTTTAAGGTCTTATTTTTCCCCGACTTCTCCTTGGAATACGTCATATTCTATTCTCATTTTTCCACAGCCTAGAAGCCTATTCTGGACTTTTCTTCCATTTGCTTTCCCTTCTTACCTCTCTCCCAAAACCAAAGCATTGTGCATTTTAATACACTGTATTACAATTAAAACACAAGATGAAAGGTTCTTATAAATGTAGCCTGGCAAAGAATAATTAGCACAGGACACATTTTGGGTTCTTTATTTCTAGGCGACTATGTGGTCTGATATGTTCTTGGTTTAAAAAAATAAAAGACATAACGATATTTCTATATACACAAAATACGGCAGTGGTTCACGCAGCGCGTTCAGAAATAAGCCGCTCACCTCTCAGCCCTCACCGAGAACTACATTACGATAATTAGTACGATACCTACAATTGCGAACACTTAAACGGTGCTAAACATAAGTCCCTGTAAAGAATGAAGGAAGAGAAAATACAAGGAGCATGTGAAACCCATTACTAACAAACCAATAAACAGATATCCCCAGCCCGAGTAGTTGCCTAAATACTCTACTGCTTCAGTGTACTCCGTTAAAATCCAATATCCGTCTTGCTAATCTTGTCTCAATCCTATGAAATACCCCTCTATACTCATTTAGGGAAATGACACCGTATTTACCGTTACGACTCTGTAGAAGTTACGGGTTCTTTTTAACGGTAACTCACTGCTTCTTAGTCCCTACTGCCCATGCGCAGAACGCTGGACTCAACCGTCAGGAACCGCCATCTAGTGGATTTGGAATAACTCCGCTATTCACCACTGGGTCACAAAATAGCTACAAATTGGTTTCTGGTACTAAATCCGTGTTTCGAAAATCATACTGCTTGGGGCACATTGCATTCTCTTCTTCTGAAGAGATACCAAGGGTTTTGAGTCCCAGCTGGGTTTCTTCACAAGTCTTTTTCATAGGAACCCAATTCCAACAAATTACATACAGTAATTTCTGATTTTCTCGGGCAATGCAATAGATGCTATTAATGGAATACAAGTACATTTTAAAAGACAACCTTAGATAATGTGACAATCAGTGCACTTTTCAGTCCTTCAGATATCCCTTGTGGTGTCTCCGGGGGAAAGTTTATGCAAATGAGAGAAGTACTCACACCACACTTTTCTTTCCTGAGTTTCGTGGCGTTTCTTCCTCCAACTATCTTCCAAATCCAGTCCGTAATCCGCTCTCTTAATCCTGTTCCGATCCGAGTTCCAAAAGTCCGTAATAAACCCAATCCATAAACCATAAACCATAAACCTTTTCTCCCTTCAGTAGTCCGTTATTCCTTAGTCCGACCTTTCACATAAACCTCTTTCCTCTCTATCTTTCTCCCTGTTCACTGCCTCCGGGGCACTTATATTTCGGTTCCTGATGCGGCTCAGCTGTGTCTCATTGTTTCTCAGGGTAGACCCTTTCCATATACGGGTCAGCTTATTCTTTTTGGCAGCCATTTTGCTCAGGTCCATATCTAGTATTTTAACTAGGTCATTCTGAAAATACCTGTTATGAATGACCCTTCCCCTGGTCATCTTACACCCTTTACTTGGCTGGCCTGTAATGTGGGTGTTATATTCTATGATTTTCTTCTTGTTTTATTTATTACCTTGTCCAGTAGGTGGCAGAATTAGTACAGTAAGGGACTAGGCTTAAGGAGCAATATTTTTTAATCAAGCTGACATCTTCCTCTAAAATATGTTTTTTATTCGGTAGTGGTATGAAAAACACAACCTGAAAATATAGTAATGAAAATGAAAAGTCAAGCTTGTGCAACCAGGTGATGTGCAGCTGGGCACGGGAATCGGGAACAGCGCCTCGTGCGGGCTGGTAGACCCTCGCTTCCAGCCTGCTGTCCGCCTGACTTTCTCTCCCATGGTTCTTTCTAATTTGTTAGGTAAGATCTGAAGTAATAAGGCTTTTTTAAAAGGTCTGTAAATTTATGTTTACTGATGTCATAGTTTCGGTTTAAGGTTTACTCGTTTATATTTGTTTTAAGAGTATCAAAAGTGTATTCGGGCTCTGCGGGTTATCAGAGACGAAATTGAACTTCGTTAGCTAACTGTGTTAAGTCGCTAGATGAAAACTGTCTGTGTGTTGTGAGTTAATTTCTTAGTGAGTTGAGTTGTTATGTTGTGTCGCGTTTAAATGGTGTTATAGTAAACAGGGGAAAACAACATGTACGAGGGTAGGAGTCAGACTCTTGCTACCAGCCTGCTGTAAACCTGACTTGTACGTATTTCTGGAAACGCTCCCTTATTTTCTTCTATTTTTTAGAAAATAAACTTTAAAAAAGGGAGCCGTGTATGAGTTCCTCTTGCGCACGCCGGTGAGTGCACAAGATCAACGGTAAAGCTGCCAGAACTGAGAGGGACCCGCTAGAGGTCACCACAGCCAGGCAGAATAGGGACTGTGACGTAAACTTGAGTAGTGCGTTATGGGAGTTGTAGTTCATAAAGCCAACGCTATGTCCGTGAGCAACTATAGCCAGTTCTAAAAGCCGGCTCCCCTTAAGTAAGGATTACACTTGCATTCCAGGCTTTTCTATGGAAGCCCGTTTCCGCCAGGTAGTAAAAAAAAACGCGCTATGGTATCTCAGAATTGCAACTTAGCAACTCTGAATTCTGACTTAGTAACTCTTTATATCTCACATTTGCGAGTTCGAAATAGCCCATATTTCATTGTCTGTCCTTTTGTTATTGTAACGGATTCGGGTTCTAGGGCTTGTGCCCTCGCCGCTCCCACCCTAGTTCGTACCTCACTGCATTGGCTCGAACCCAGCTCCTGAGTTGTTGAGGACAAGACCTGTATAACTATATATGGCTACAATACCAGAATTGACCATAATTAAAATTGCATTTCTACACTTCTTTTCCATCCCAAAGGATTAGAGGTGTAAATTATTAAAAGGCAAACCGTGTGTTATATTTTTGGGGTCTCTCGGCTCCACTGGCAGAGCCAGACTGTTTGGGACGTGTGACCACACAGGTTTGATACCGTGAAGGCTTTGAGTTAGAATGGCGACATTCAAATTAAACATTAAATCGGACATCGCCCTTTTGTCTGGATTTTCTCATTAAAACCTAATTATTAATATATATATAAAAAAACAAGTCCGTACAGGGACGAATACTGTAGCTTCCCTGCTGCAGCTTTTAATGACGTCTTTACTTGTACACGCTGGATACGTCAGATAAGGCAACTGCTTTGCAGATCTGACGTAATAGACAACATTTTGGTTATACCGTGGTTTATGCTCAAGTCCGTATTATACAAAATAAAGTTTTACCGCTCACGAACACGACGGATTTGTTTTCAAAATAGATTAATTAATTAATGGATTAATGGAACGATATCAGGGATAAAAATGGAGAGAAAGAAACCGGGATCTGGAGCTGTGAGTGTACTATCCATACGTTTATATATTTGAACTTTTAGGTAGTGAATTTAAAAAAAAAATCAGCATTAGTTTAGCTTTAAAATGTAAGGTTTAGTAAAACAGTAAAAACGTACACCTCGTAGTAATATTTCTAATACTGTTCTAAAAGCTCTAGAAGGTAAAATAAATGGAACATGATTTTAAAATTCCAGCTATGTGTTCTATTTCTGAAATCGTGGGTTAATAATTTATTGTTAACCCTTTCTGTATTTTATGGGAATATACGTACTGTACTTTTCTTTTGTTCTCTTAAGATGTCTTGGGTGAGAATATGCCTTCCCAATCTAAAACTCTAAACAGACTTAGAGAATCAACTCGTTTGTGCAGAAGAAAAAAAAAAGAATGTTATGAACTGATTTAGCCCTCTGAACACCCTAGGGTAACTCTTCTTACCTATCTATAAAAAGATATGTCAGGAACCGTGGCCTTTAAATGCAGGGACTGCTTTTAAAAGTTAGTTTTGTAGCTGATTATGCCACCTAGCAATTCTAAAGACCTTTTCCCCCAGCAACAAGTTCTTTTTATCTTCCAGAACCACTAGTGCATCCACAGACCAGAAGTCATCCTACACAATTTCCATTTGTATTACAGTACTTTGCAATTCCAGTATCTATCATAGCCTAATCCACAGAACAAATATTACAACTTATCCACCAGAGGTACTTACTTACTCACAGAACATATTGCAGACCAGCTCAAGAGCCCCATTTGACCCCAGTTACCAAAACCAGAGTTCCAAAGGAAAAGTCCAGCTGCAAATATTCTCCCAAACCCAGCCCCAGTTGGAGACCTGGTGTGCCTGCTTCTGTCATAGCAAGGAAACTCTGTGTAGTCTTAGGGATCCTCCTCAGTCCTGGCTGAGTCTGTTTTTTAATATGCCCCCCCCATTTGTCTCTGAGTCAATTTTTTGAGTAGAGAGGGGAGGAAGACAATGCCTTCCTCCCTTGCTCACTGTAGAGAGTCCCTGGTGTCCAAACCCTCTCCTGGGTGCTGTGGTACAAATTGGTTATTCCTTTTTCTTCTGTTTCTGTGTGCTCTGGCTCTGTCACTGGGGTTATTAAAGCCCCCCTACCTTTCTTGGGGGGGGGGGTTGATAGTTTTGGGTGTAAGCAGAGCTAACTTCTTGGGGCTCATTGATCAAATGGCTATATACAGATGGCCAGGTGTAAGATTGCTCTAGAACATTCTAGATTTTCTAGAATTGTTATGTTCTAGATCCACCTCCTCGGTCTGAGGCTCAGCTAGGCCAGTTTTGACATGCCATGTGTCTTCTCTGAACTGTGTGGTAATTAACAATGTTTGCAATAGCATCTTTGATCAGTAGGAAGCCCCAGAACAAAGAAAGACACATATTACCACCCTCATTGAAGTCACTGGTCATTCTATACAAACTTCTATGCAAAGTCAACATTGTCCTTGATACCTGCTGTTGCCCCCACACCCATTTTATTTCACTCTGTGACAGATGAAATCATTTCTGCCATCAGCTCTGCTTGTTTTTTCTGGCGTTTTGGCTGTGGTTCTGTGAGGTACGATAGTTATGTTCTGTGTTTCAGGGCTGCTACACCATGCTGTATGCACTGCAGGGAGAGCAGCAGCTGTTGGAGAGACCCGTCGGCACTAAACTGCCGTTAATCCCAGGGTCTAAACCTCAATTTTGCAGGACTGCTCTTTCGGAGAAAGTAAGTGTAACCTAAAATGAAAAGCATGAATACATTTATTCTTATTTAAATCCAAACATTTAAATTGTAAAAAATGACATGTTTATTCATGGTTTTCTTTCTTTTTAGGGGTAAACCAACATGTAAAATTGTATAATATGAAATGATACCTGGGACACATTAACACATTTCTGTGTGTGTTAGTATAATGTGGTTGCTGTAATGATTAAACTGTAAGCAAACTGTCTTCCCTTGACATCTTTGTGCATATAACATCAGGAGTAAGGTTATATATTTTTCTAGACGCAGTATATTGATCACATTATTGAAATTCACCTGTACTGTATGCCTTAAAGCTTATTGTGCTTACTGTCTTTTTGCAATGTAGATATTTTTAGTTGGCTACAATGACTGAGAAATTGGAATTTGATTTTCAAGAACGTAGAAAAAAATGATAACAGCGATTCTGGAGTAGTCTTCCAAGAAACTGGCGACCGCCTTCGGAGGGGGGAGAAAAAAAACATTCTCATTTTTATGTTCAGAAACATAGGGGGATACATATCTGTGTTTACCTGTACATATCATGTTTTAATAAAATACTTACCTTCTATTTCAGCTGCACCAGCCATCTCCTGACTTCACTCTGACTGATCCCCGTGGTTTCCTTTTGGATTCGAAGTACAACAGCCTCCATGACCCCCACCTGCGCACCTATTACCATCGCAAGGGCATGCAGGAGTCTCTGCAGAACAGAGGCTTAATCAATGAGCAGAAGAAAGTAAGGCTGTTTGGAGTTTGTGCAAAGAATGAGGCTTTTTTGGTATGGTGAAGGAGTGAGGTGTTGTCAAAAAAAATAGACCAGGTTCTAGCTCATTTAGCTGTAATAGTTTCCAGTAGCGTGATTTAACTCATGTCTGCACTCCAGCATAGATGTATTCGGTGGGCAGGCCTTTGGTTGTAATCAAAGCATGTAATAGTAGATGTAATCAAAGCAGGCCTATGGTTTGTGCTAAAGTCCTTATGCTCAATAGATATTCAAACACAGAGTACTTGACTGTGCTCTAGATTTGTAAAATAAAAATAAAAACATTTAACCTCCTAGACAGTACTTGAAACATGTTTTGTCTGTTTTCAGGTCCTCTGCTCTTTGAAAGAATACAATCAATATCATAACTACCTTAGCAATGTGAAGTTGCAGTATGACAAAAATTATGTGACTAAACAGGTAAGTGTGATGTTTTTAAACAACCGTCCATCTGATTCTGACTCTTCATCATAGACTTCTGCCTTTATCCAGCCCTCAATCAGTAACGTTTCTAGATGAAGGCTTCCATAAGATCTCTCCATTATGCACTTTTGAATATACTGCTGTCATCATGTCATCTTCAAGGAAGTCTCTACCTTGACTGTGTTTGTATTCTAAGGATCAATTTCAATGTTTTCTTTCAGTTTCTTCTCTAATTGCTATGAAGCTCATTTCTGTTTTAGTGTTTTGACGCTGACGATGTTGTTGCTTATGTTTGTCACTGCTCTAGCCTATTTTAGCTTCTTCTTGTTAGTTCAGCCATACTGTACATCTTTTCATGATACTTTGTGTTGTTTATAGCCCATATAGTCCTTTCTGCATGCAGGATATGGGTTTCATATCATAAGAAAAGTTACGAATGAGAGGAAGCTCTTTAGCCTGTTTGGTAATTACTTGCTAATTGGTCTGTGAGTCTCATCCAGCTGTTTCTTGAAAGAAGTCAGCATTCAACAAGCAGACTTGACTGTGAGGATTTTGAATATTTGAAACAGGTCGCCTTGTAGTCTTCTCTGTTCACGATAACAGAGTTAAAAAAAGATAGTTTTTTTATTCATTGAGGCTGGGCAATATATCTGGATGTTTTTCTTTGTGGAAAACCACTAATTGTACCACCCGAATTGGAGCATTCACTGCTTATCTGTACTGCTCTGTAGACTTTAATCCATTTTCAGTGCAAAAAAATGTATTTTTCCAAACACATGTTAATACAGGCAGCTTTTGTGTGTAGTCCAAAACAGAATTTATAAGTCTTCTTTGCCAGACAAGGCTGAAAAACGACTTGAACTTCCATCCATCCCTTTCCATCCACGTCATCTAATCTAACCGCATAATCTAAGGGCTGCAGGGAGCAGGGGCCTATCCCAGAAAGCAACGGGCTTAAGACGATATACACCCTTGACCAGAATTTAGTCCATTGCAAGACACACACAGACACAAATTCACTCTAGAACCAATTTTCCTAGAAACCTTTTTTTCTACCAGTATAGTATGGCTTTTGACTGTGGGAGAAAACCAGAGCAAACCGTGAAAAACCAATGTGAATATGGGGAGACCATACAAACTCCACACAGACAAATCACCTCAGGCTCAGAATAGAGCCCCTGGCCCCAGTGTTGCGAGATAACAAGGTTAACCACTGTATCCAAGATATACATCTTAAATTGAAATGTTTAGATCAACAAACTACAGTAGCTCAGCCTTCACTCTTATACATATGCAAACACATTCTATCGGTGTGAGTTCAAATTAAAAATCTAATGGAAAAAGTCAGTGTTGGTTTTGAAGTGAACACTCGGCTATAATAGTGCTTAGGAGAACCTTGCAATGAAGGGAGTGTGGCACTCTATTAAAAGGCTGTGCTGGCTTTCAGAAAACAATAGTGAAGAAGTTCTTGGAGCTCCAGGAGCAGAACGAGATTCCCAGGGATATCAGCTTCACCGATGTGAGGGAATGGCTCCTTGAGGAAGGATCCAAGAATATTTCAGACCAGTTTATGGCTAACAGAGACAGGTAATAACATACGGAAGCTCCTCACTCTTTAACAGCAAGTTCCTGCCTTTTGGATTCCTGATTTGTTGTATTTGTATCACATTTTTTTTTGTTTCGCTGTAAATATGTGTAAATATTTTACTGTTATGTTTAAACATTAGATGTCAAGAATACAACTGTAAGTAAAGGTTTGCCTTAAGTTAATTAATTGTGCAAGCAAGTGGAAGTCTTGACTGAGTCAAAGTTTTCCAAAAGATGAACATCTGCTCTACGGAAATACCACATTCACAAATTCCTCTGCTGCTGTCTGACATTGCCTTGTGGATGAAGCTTTCTTTGCTGTTGTTGTTTATGAAGGCACCAGGCAGGAGCTCTGAAAACAGAGGAGATATGCAGACAGGCTGAGGTATGAGAATACAGTTTGATTTATTTTGACCCAGGGCTGCTCCTGGTCATCACCTGGATGGGAGATCTTTAATAGCTGGTTTCCTTCTGCATCTTAAACTGATTAGAGACATTTATATCCACTCTGGCAAGTGACCTTGTGACACCTCTGTAAATACAGCATGATTGGGGAGCAAGCAAAAGATAACAGGATCTCTAGCATAACTGTTTTAAAAGATGTTCTCTTTCTGACAAGTAATTAAGCATTTATGTTGCAAAATGCTCATTAAAAAAATTATCTCACCTTATAGTGTATACGCCTCTTCCAGCCGAACAGATTTCTGCAGAGTGGATACCCTTAGTGAATCATGTTACTGTATTGTCACACTTAGACTTCAGACACTTTTCATACGCTTTTATGAATCCTACATTTCACACTGTAGCTTAACTCACTTTTGAAACACATAGTTTATTCACCCCTTTCATTGATTTATCAGCTTTCAGATCACCGGCATTATCAATATACAGTATTTAGCCTCATCGGTTTTCTACATCAGCTTAATCATGTTTCTTGTTTTTTTTTCACATTCTCACTGTACATTGCTGTATGGTATGTTATTTTCCCAGTTATTTTGTCTTTGGGCTTCCCAGACCACATTCAGCTGCTGAATGCTCCTAATATGCTGAAAAATGCCCAAAGGCCTCATTTGCTAAATTGTAAAAAGGGGAGAGATTCAGCTCCACATGATCTAACAGATTCCTCAATATTTAATGTACCACCTATAAGCAGGTGACATATAAATATAAATATCTAGTAGCGTAGCTGTTCTGTGCTCAACACAATCTAGCTTTCTGCTGTTTCTCATCGGCTTTGCCTTTTCACTGACGGCTCTACAGATGTGGAAAATCAGAGAAAGGGCTTTACATATGAGAATAGAGGAAGATGCCCGGAGGGAGGTGCGACAGGCCCAGCTGAAGAATCAGACCAGAGCTAGAAGGCACAAAAAGGTACTGGAGTAATGAATGTTTGGATTCATCCTCTTAAGGTGAACTTTTCTTCATGCAAATTCCGGACTTGACACTGACCTTGCAGCTATATTTTGTTGTATTTCCAAGATGAGCACCTATAGGTTTAAATTAATAACCTAAACTAATACCTTTGGATCCTCGGTGACCACAATAATCATGGTATGTTGGCACCTCTTATATTGTGCATCTACTCTAGGGTGGTTATGCCAAGATATGCTACAGAGGTGCCAAAACACCATATTCTGGTAGTGTTTGGTGCCTCCAATTCATGGTTATAGCACTGCATCTCCAAAGCCCATGGTTTATCTCCAGCCTTGGGCACCTCCCTGTGTGGCATTTATTCTGCGTGTTGTGGGTTTTAATTCCAAGTAACATCCCAGAGACATGCTGCTTTGCATAATTGGCTGTTCTAAAGTATCCCTCAGGGGTATCTCCCCAAGAGGATCCAAGAGGGTGGTTGATGATCTCTCCTCTTCATTACCTAAGCATTAGAGGAGAGACATTGCTGCTTCAATCTCTTATATCCAGCCTGCAAGGTTCTGAACTACACACAGAGTCTTTCATCCAAGTAATGTCGGACCCAGCCTTTCTTCTTCTGAGCTCTGACCAGACCCAGCTTCCCAGCTTCAGGGTGCTGTAGATTGAGATGAGATTGGAGTCTCCTGTAGTGACCTTATGGATGGGAAGTTTTCTACTGCTAACAAGATGTTCAACAATGAGATGGACCTTTTCATCTTTTGTTGAGAGGCTTTCCTTTTTCATTAAACAATAGCCACTTGTGAAAGGTTTTCTGTCATTCTCAGGCATTTGAATATTATAAAAGGAAGGTTGCTCTCCAGCAGCAAAAGCTAAATGAGAGTTTACAGGAAAGGAAGGATTTTGAGAGAGAAATGCAAGACCGTATTAAAAGGCAATATTTTAATGAAATACTTCAGTCTGGAAAACAGGGTAAGCTTCTAGATCCAATAATTTGCAGTGGTGCAACTATGATTAAGTTCACAATTTAATGTGTTTTAGTTTGTTGGCTAGAAGGAATGATGCAGGTTGACCATCTTCAGGTTTACTACTGATTACAGAACTGTAGAATTTGTTTAATAAACACCTACAATTACAAAATTCCAAAGCTTTTCAATCATATGGCTGTATGAAAAGAATAATATGTATGTACTGAGATCAAAACTTTTTAAAGGGAAACACGCAATAAGTTGCAGGTATCATAAAATAATACATTAAGAAGGAATCCTTCATTATCTTCAGATTGTTTAATTTCCAGCCACAACATGTACATACATTATATTCAACATTTCTGTAATCCACATTTTGTTATAAAAACATTTACAGTATCTATTGATCTAAACTATCTGAAATAACTATTCAACTAAAAGGATGTTTTCTTTGTGGCACAGCTTCTACTGAGATCATTAGCACGGAGAATAGAGATGTTACCATTGCTAATGAGAAAAGTTCTAAAATCACCAAAGGTCAGTATTTTCATTTGTTTCTAGAAAAAATAAAGGTTTTGAAAAAAGTTATGTTTTGACAAATTTTCCAATGCAGCTGCAGAGAAATTCAGTGGGTGCTGAGATACTGAAAGATATTGTGAAAGACAATGGAACATATAATCCAAAAAATCAGTTTAGTTCAATTCAGTTTTATTTGTATAGCTAATTCAGATAAAAACATGTCAATGATTAATTCACAAGTGTTGGGTTTTGAAAGCTTTGGTAACATCTACTGTTAAGGCTGAAAAAGGTTCCAATTAAGTCTGGGGATCTCTGGGCAGCCATTGTGCCACAGTCTGGTGCAGTAAAAGTGTTGTGAGCTAAGGTGTGAAAATGATTTAAATTATATGGGTAAACAGATAAATAAATCTTAATCAGCATCCTAATTGTATCTATGAATAAATACATGTTTTTTGCCTTGTTTGGATGTTAATTGGATTGATCACTTTTTTATGCATGCCATGAGAATTCTAATGCGACAATAATTCTTTTCTCTCCACTGAAGAGGTGACTACTGATTCCAAATGGTTTCATGAAGTCCCTCTGATCAGTCAGCTGTCTGATGGGTAAGTCCTATATTCTGCAGTTGTGGTATGTTAAGCATCAGTGCTTACATAAAGTTTTTATTTTAAGCATTTTAAGTATGGTGATACGTAAATGTTTAAAGAGCAACTGTTTTCTATTTTGAGCTCACTTCCCCAGCTGAGTTCGTGAAATTGCTTTTTCTCTCTTTGCGAATGCATGAATCAGTCTGTTAACAGTACAGAACATGTGCATATTGTTGTGTTAGCTCATGTGCATTTTTCCAAATCCTAGATATAGTTTACCATAGACTGACTTTGTTGTAATGACTAGAACATTGACATTGAACACTGAACCTTCGCAAAAATAAACTGTTGTATTGTACTTATGTATAACTCTGATCATACTGCATTACAACAATAATATATTAGTCATATTAAAACAAATTTCTATCATAATAACAATTTGTTGTGGCACCGGTATAAAATGTGAAGTTTTGCTGAAGTATTGACAGTGGGAGAAATGTCTGGTCGTGTTTGAATGGATGTTATGTTTCAATCAACAACCACCAGAGGGCAGTAACAACTAAGTAACACTAAGTCATCAAATGTGTTGGAAACGCATTTTGGGCCTTGTCCTGAAAGATGCAGCAACAACATACAGTTGTATGCAAACGTTTGGGCACCTCTGGTCAAACTGCCTGTTTCACAGAATCTTTAAATTCTCTAAGGTCTAATCTCTATGAAGTTAACAGGGTACAAACATAAACATGACATATTTCTGCACATTTCAATGCAGAATTACTATTTATTTTCTGAATTGAACTGTATTTGTCATGTGTCAATTATGAGGTACCCAGTATGAAACTGGTTAGATACATTGCGCCTGACCAAGTAGTTGTTGTTGAAAACACAATGATGTAAATTACCAGTGATCTTGCTTCACATAGGAACACGATTGTACCATACTCGCTAAAGTGTTATGGAACAGTTGCAGTTTGAAGTTTAAGATTTATCATTTCCAATGTGCTATTTTGTTGTGGTGATTTTTATTTTATAAGCCTCTCATATTAAAGTAAAAACCTAAGCAAGTTTTAGACATCCAGTAGGTAAATTGAAAAAGTACGAACACAATCGTGGTTAGGAGGCCATCTTTTTTACACAGGAATATGCTTTAAAATAGATTAATTGTTCTGCCACTAGAAAAGATGCCTATATATTGTTAATTAGTCACCATTTTTTATTATTGCAAAATATAGTTCGTATTTTGTCCATGTAGTAGCAATGTCACACTAATTAATTTTTATCATAATGTTTTTTAGTGAAAGGAAGGTGATTGAGAAAAGTTTATATGGACAGGTAAGGTACACTGCTTATCTGAATGTAATGGATGCATTTTATTTTTCCAGATAGCTCCTTGAGGTTAAAATGCACAGTGTCATAACTAAAGAACAAATGTAAAGAAATATGTTAATTTGTTCCTTCAGTACAGTAAATCCTGAAATTTAGTCCACCTAGCTGTTGCTTAGTGGTTCCTTCCCTGACATGTTCAGCTCAGCTCCCACTAGGTTTTGATTGTGGCTGCCCTGGCGTTAGAGCCACATAGCCACTCCTCAGAGCAGAGATATTCCACTATGCCAAAGGTCTGCGCCTCTTTGCCAGAGAATATTAAGCTGTCAAGGTTCCAAGGGGGTGACTTCACTTTCTACCATAGACTCGATGCCAAAAGAACCCTTTGACACTGCCTCCTCTGGAATGAAACAGGGGTCTGCACATTTAATTATTTATAAATTAAGGGATCCACTTAAAATGTGCAATACTGACCATTCTATTTCTTTGGTTAGACTGGTATTCTGTTGTTCTTGCTTCATTTATATATTAGAAATACTGTACTGTATATATTTTTCTAGACATACAACAGTATATCTATAATAGATTTTTACTATACTGTATAGACAACAGTATATTTGTATTAGTTGCGTCTGTGCTGGCATTCAAAATTTGGTTGCAAATTTCTAAATGTTAACATGGGAAACAATGAACCCTGACAAGTAAGTAAAAGTAGGTCTTATATTGATAGGTGTACTGTATATTGAACATTTTTCGTGCTCTGTGGTTACTTTTGTACTATTGCTTTAAAACAGATAACAACGGAAGAGCTTAACGAAATGGCGGAGAATATAGTGGTGTGGGTGGCAGCGTCTATCATCAGAGTGCTGCTTCCAGCCATCTCGCTTTACAGTGAAGAGAGGAGCAGGAGCGTGTCTCACTGCTCCTTTGAGTCCACGGTTTACTTCAGCAGTAGTGAGGAGACACTACAGGCCACCCTGAGTTCTCATTCTCTGCTTGGTACTGAGTCAGGGTCCACATGGCAGTCCCAGAGTAGGAGCAGTAGCTTCTGGTCAACAAGATGCAGGATCTCCACTCCCTTCCCTTCACCCCTCTCGTCCTCGGGTAGTTCAGGAGAAGAAACAGGGAAAAATACACCCTGCTTAAAATCCAGAACACCCTCGAAGGAGATTGTGGTTGCTGATGGAGGAGAAGATGCTGGAAAGCCCCTCTCAGAACCTTTGAAGGACCTTTTTGGAATCACTAAGTCAAGTATAATTACAAAAGCAGAACGTATAGTACAGGATGTCCTTAGCAGAGCCCTCATTGAAGCACAGCTTCCTGCTCAGCTGATGGAACCCCAGTGTTGTGCGTTAGGTGTCTTGATTACCCGCTGCAGATCGAATAACCTTGCCACTGAACTTGTGGATGGAGTTCTTGGACTTGTCATCTCTGCCTTGTCAGAAAATAAGCAAAGAATTCCCACCCCTAAGACTGTGCGTGTTAATCTAGAAGCACAGACAGAATCTGTAGCCTCAGAGGTTGCCAGTGAGATTATACAAGTTGTCTCTGGAAGACTCCAGCCTTTTTTCACAAGCGCTGTTGAGTCAGGGTCAACCTGTAGACTCCTGGGTGGCCATGGTGGTGGCCTACATGCCTTAGGACAATCCCAGAGACTCCACTCAGAACAATATGATGAGGCGGAGTTAGCTGTCACGGCAACAGAAATAATCAGTACTGTCTTACAAGAAGTCAAGAGTGAATTCTGCAAAGCAAATACTGAAAATAAGATGAGTGACGTGAAAGAAACATATTCAGGCGATAACCAATCAATGAGTGACTTTGTGTCAGCAATTCTGAAAAATTTAGAAACGATTTCACCCTCCTCCAGCTTATCTGTGGAGAAGAACTACCTTCTTCAGAGTCCTGATGCCCTGCAGAATGAGAGAGATGAGGCAAAAGTGACTAAGAAAAGAACAAATGGCAGTAGCCCCCCATCTTTCAAATTAAAGTCTCACTCCTCGGAATCAAGTGTGGGAATGAAAAGAGCAAACAGTGATATTGCTTTTGGGATCTCTAAAGCCAAAATCATTGAAATTGCTGAGCAGATAGTATCTCAGATCATTGAAAAAACAAAGTGGGATTTCACCCCTGTGGGTAACAATTTACATGAGAGTAACTCAAAAGAGTCATTATTGCTCCCAGAAGCTGCAGAAATCTCCATTTTGGAAAAAAGAAGTCCAAAATCTCAGATTCCCAACAATAGGGTCACTGTTATTGCCAAGGACATTGTAAATTCTGTTTTTGAAAATGTTTTGTTTGCACTGAATTGTATTGAAACAAATAAATATCTGCAAGAATCCAATAAAAATGTTGCTGCTGCTCCTCAAACTTCTAGAGGCAGCACAGAAAGAGGATCCATTGATCGTACTTTTGACTTTAGTTCAGTTGCAAAAGGCATCGTAAGGACTATATTTGGAAAGCTCAAATCTTTACTCACCCAGACTAAAGAAGATGTATCTAGTTCCAGTTCTCCTGCTCAAATCAATGCAAAGAGCTCAAGCGTCAGCTCTTCATCAAAAACTTCAGTGTTTTCTGATTCTGTGTCAGATATTTCAGATTTGTGCACCTATACAGTAGAAACTGCTGGAGCCATTTGTGAAGCAATGAAAAAAGAGTTAGACCAGGAGATTTATTGCACAACAGTGGCAAAGAAGGCTTCAGATGAAAGCCTTCTGGCTAGAGAGGTTGTTACTTCAGTTTTGGAGTACCTTGAAGAGCAATATATTTTAGACACCATTAAAAGCCCTTCACCATATCCTAAAGACTGGGAGAGAGATGCTTCTACATTTATAAGAGAGGAGAGTATTCAAGATCAATCAAAATCCCAGATATCTCCTGTTGAAGAAATCATATTATCTGATATTGATAAGGCAACAGGACAAGTCCCTAATCAAATTACAATGGAGATTTGTAGATATCCTCCAAAGGTGGTGTCATCTGAGAACATTTCTTCAAAACAGCAAATTGGGCAAATGGACATGAACTTGGTTGAGGACAATTTGAGTGTTTCCTCTTCTGGAGAGAGCATCATATCAGATGGAGAAGGTGAAGGATCAGAGAAGATGCCGAGGACCTCCAGCTCTGTATTCCATCGTACAGCAACAAGGATAATAAGTGAAATTATTGAAAAAGCAGCTGCAAAATTTATATCTTCTGGACTTGCCCATCTCCCAGAGCAACCAAACAGTACAGCTGATGATGTATGTAAAACACCGGATGCAACAAAACATGCTCAAGAAGCAATGTCCTCAGACTGTTCTTCTCATGTGCAAACCACTGAACTGGCTTCAGATATTGTTGTTGATGTTTTAGAAAAACTACATTACGCTACATGCTTTGAGAAGATTTCTTTCTCAACAGACTACAAAGATAAATTAGAAAGTTCTGATACAGCCCTGTTACCAGGAACATCAGAAATTAAAACTGATACTAGAAGAGCTGAGCACCTTAGGACAATGACTGAGGAACTCTTCAAAACTGTGAAGAACAAACTGAAACACTTTTGGAATCAGAAGAGCCTGTCTTTGTTCAAAGCAAGGAAAGTTTTATCTGCTAAAGAGCAGAGATCAGCAGATTCACTTGAGATGTTTCCTCCTTCAGTCCAGGTTTCACACCTGAGCTTTAGTGAACCACACTTGACTAAGAAAAGCATGTCAGTAACAAACTCGGCACCCCGTAAGCATCTTAGTGAAGATTCAGAACCTTTAGGTGTGTTAATGAACGTTGATTTCTCAAGGCAAAGCAGGACTACTCAGGAAAATCAGGCAAATTTAATCATCTGTGCCAAGGATGTTTGCAGTCAGATATTGCAAACAATCAGGAGTGAAATAAATAGGGGTGATGACAAAGGATGTTGCTCAGGAGCAAGAGCAAAACCCTCAGAAGAAACCCTTCAAGCAAGTGAACTGGTGGATTCTGTTTTATCTACATTTGAAAATCTTAAAGTTTCAGATGTGGTCTTAAAGCCAGATTATGAAACAATGCACCTCTCTGGTGAACAATATGGGAAAGACAGGATGTCTAGTGCAGAAGACACTGTCCATAAAGAATACACTAAAAGTAACCGTAGAGAATATTCTGTTCAACGTTTCCCACCCATAAATGTGCCTGGGATGGTGATTGATTCTTATACAGATGACACAGAAGTCATGACTCGGGACACTCCCTATAGACCCTTGACTGATGCTTCATCAAAGCTTCAGGATCAACCTACACCTACAGCAGAACAAGAAAATGAATTGACATGTAAAAGCAATCGAGTTCCCCGGTCCCGTGTTTGGAAGAAACCCTCTACTGCAAATGACATGGGACTAGGTGAACAAGAGTTCATGGAACTTCCTTGCAGAAGCAATGTGATAGATGATTCATTTACAGCTCAAAACAGCTTAAATGCTGCAGAACAAAAGAAAGGCTCAGAGAAAACAACAGTTGACAATGTTGAGGAAGGAGACCAGCCAAGCCCTCTCATTTCACCAAAGCTTGACTTCTCAGCAGAACACATAGCCCGTGCAGAGTGTGCAGTGTCTGACATTGAAATTGTTGCCATGGGTATTGTTGACATTATTATGGGCAAACTTGATGTAACGGTGGCCTCAGATACAAAAAGCAAGTCTAGAGCAAGCCAAAAGAAATCGGAGTGTGCTGCTGGTCTCGTCACTGAGAATATAGCATTTCAAACCCACTCCAATAATGTTAATTTGAACATTGAAAAGCTTTCAGCTGAAGAGGCGTCCTGGGCATCTCAAGTACCAGGAGCCACAGCAAAGCACAATCTCCCCCCACTGCAGACAAGGGTTTCAGACGAGCCTAAGGACCAAGTCAGGACCTCCACAGAGAGTCCTACAATGAGTCCTATTGAAAGGAAAGTGGAACAACTTGTCTCGAGTGGATCTCTGCGTGTATTTTCAGAAGAACTTGTCAAAAATGTTTTCCATTTAATTTTGAAATCGGGAATTGCAGTACAATTGGGCACAGCTCACAAATCTAATTCAGATCCAATTTTAAAGAGCCCCCTAGTAGTTCAGGATTTATCCCATCCAAAGTCCCCGGAGCTTTCTGTGCAGTTGTTGTATTCATTTACTGAGAAATCAGTGAAAAGGCTGTTGAAGCAGTGCCTCAGTTTTCCCGATTCTCCAACGTTTGACACAAATGAGAAGGATGTTTCACTTTTTCAAGACTGTGATACAAATACGGAATTGAAGTCTTCCCAAAGGATTTCAGAGAAAGTGTCTCTGACTGTCAAGGATCACAGACCACAGAAAAGTACTGAACCATCAGTGCCCAGTTCACAGATGTACCATGATGCAATTAATCAGCTTTCCAGCTTGCTTGTAAAGTCTGTCATGGATGTTTTGTCTGCTGCATGTGATTTATCAATGGAGCCTGAAGAGAGTGAAAATCAAGGTAAGAAGGAAATCAAATCAAATCATTTAAAAGTGTATTAACATTTTAGTTGCTATGAAGTACAAGTTAAAAACTGTAGTGACTGTATATAAATATACAGTACCTTGATTTTCTATCTGTTGTATCTTTTAAAAGTTTTTGACGTATTTAGACCAATATAGTGTAGGCCATGACTATGAATGAGAGAATGAGTGAATATAGCCATATATTCAGAAGCCATATATAACGTATCTGTGAATATGGCTGCTTCTTTGTTTGTAGTTATCTGAGCTCCAAGATGTAATAGTTTTACAGGAACATGAAGCTTTATACTCAAATAATTTGTGATGCCTGTCATTCGTTACTTCTCAATATAATTTAGTTTTTGTTTCATGCTTTCTGATATTTTGCTTCACTATCATTAAATGAAAAGCTCTTTGTTAACATAGGTAATATACCAGCAGCCAGGGTGACATCAGAAATTGAGAAGAGTTCTTCTGAGGAACTGAAAAGAGACTCCCACCTTGAAAACAATTCTGAAATCAAACCACTCAGTGTCCCTGTAGAAATGTTGAATATTGAACCGGTTTCCTCAGTTGGGCTCCAGGAAATTTCTATGGCTAAATCAACAGAATCACTTAATATGACTTTAGTGTGTACTGAGACTGTGGAAAACATCATAACACAGCTGCTATTGCAGATATACCCTACTTTGATAAAAGAGGAAACTTCTACAGAAATCCCAGGGAAGATGTCTGTGTCTTTTCTGAGTCAGATAGCTGTGGACCTCTTTGACAGTGTGTTGCAGGACTTGTCCAAAAACCAGGAGATAACAGTTGTGAAACAGGATAATGATGTGTTTCATGAACCACACAAGATTCAGCAGGTTGCCAGCTCTGTTCACAATGATTTGCTGTGCCAAACTGGATCCCAACAGGTTCTACAGAAAGCTGTAGCCACCAGAAATGAGACAGTGGTCAAAACCATAATCAGTTCTATGGTGACCAACATTTCCAAGCTGACACATTCAGCTTCCCAATGTTCATCCCTTTCACCAGAGACCAGTATTAGCAGAGAAGCAAGTGAGATCATTGATAGGGTGATGGGTGATATTAAAATAACTAGTGAGCACAACAAAAAGGCAACACCCAGTGCTCAGTCTTCTGAAATTTCTCTTGTTTCTTCTGAAATAGTACATGGAGTCACAGATAATCTGCTTAAGAAAATTCAGTGTTCTAATAAGAAAAAAGATTGCTTAGCTTCTGAGACCCCAGAGAAACCTGGAGATTATCTGGTTCAAAGAGTCCAGGGTCTAGAAGGAGTACAGCAGTGTAAGGCTTCAGGGAAGACAGTTAAGAAGACTAAGAAGAGCTCCTCAAGCCCAGACTGTATGAAAACACAACCTCTGGAGTCCTCTTCGCATGATGTGAAGGTTGATGAACTGATGAGTGATATTAGAATCGCTAGTGAGCACAACAAAGAGGCAACACCCAGTGCTCAGTCTTCTGAAGTTTCTCTTGTTTCTTCTGAAATAGTACATGGAGTCACAGATAATCTGCTAAAGAAAATTCAGCTAAACTGTTCCAGCACTGAGTCCAGTACTCCTCAAGCTGCCATTGATATGGAAACCCGGAGCACTGGGCAGCTCATGTGCACCAAAATGGACCAGTTAGAACCTTCACCTGTTATTGGTCGAACAGTCAGAAATAAAAAACTGCAGTCTCCTATGACAAAGTCTCCAAAAGGCTTTTCTCCAACAGTTCCAAGTGGGTTTGAAAGCAGTTTCCAGCCAGAAGACACTATGGATAAGCCCTGCTCATCACGTTCCCTAGGAGAAGCTGTTGGTGTGACACCTTGTTCTAATAAGAAAAAAGATTGCTTAGCTTCTGAGACCCCAGAGAAGCCTGGAGATTATCTGGTTCAAAGAGTCCAGGGTCTAGAAGGAGTACAGCATTGTAAGGCTTCAGGGAAGACATTTAAGAAGACTAAGAAGAGCTCCTCAAGCCCAGACTGTATGAAAACACAACCTCTGGAGTCCTCTACGCATGATGTGAAGGTTGATGAGCTGATGAGTTATATTAGAATCGCTAGTGAGCACAACAAAGAGGCAACACCCAGAGTTCAGTCTTCTGAAGTTTCCCTTGTTTCTTCTGAAATAGTACATGGAGTCACAGATAATCTGCTAAAGAAAATTCAGCTAAACTGTTCCAGCCCTGAGTCCAGTACTCCTCAAGCTGCCATTGATATGGAATCCCGGAGCACTGAGCAGCTCATGTGCACCAAAATGGACCAGTTAGAACCTTCACCTGTTATTGGTCAAACAGTCAGAAGTAAAAATCTGCAGTCTCCTATGACAAAGTCTCCAAAAGGCTTTTCTCCAACAGTTCCAAGTTGGTTTGAAAACAGTTTCCAGCCAGAAGACACTATGGATAAGCCCTGCTCATCACGTTCCCTAGGAGAAGCTGTTGGTGTGACACCTTGTTCTAATAAGAAAAAAGATTGCTTAGCTTCTGAGACCCCAGAGAAGCCTGGAGATTATCTGGTTCAAAGAGTCCAGGGTCTAGAAGGAGTACAGCATTGTAAGGCTTCAGGGAAGACATTTAAGAAGACTAAGAAGAGCTCTTCAAGCCCAGACTGTATGAAAACACAACCTCTGGAGTCCTCTACGCATGATGTGAAGGTTGATGAGCTGATGAGTGATATTAGAATCGGTAGTGAGCACAACAAAGAGGCAACACCCAGAGCTCAGTCTTCTGAAGTTTCCCTTGTTTCTTCTGAAATAGTAGATGGAGTCACAGATAGTCTGCTAAAGAAAATTCAGCTAAACTGTTCCAGCCCTGAGTCCAGTACTCCTCAAGCTGCCATTAATATGGAATCCCGGAGCACTGAGCAGCTCATGTGCACCAAAATGGACCAGTTAGAATCTTCACCTGTTATTGGTCGAACAGTCAGAAGTAAAAAACTGCAGTCTTCTATGACAAAGTCTCCAAAAGGATTTTTTCCAACAGTTCCAAGTGGGTTTGATAACAATTTCCAGCCAGAAGACACTATGGATAAGCCCTGCTCATCACGTTCCCTAGGAGAAGCTGTTGGTGTGACACCTTGTTCTAATAAGAGAAAAGATTGCTTAGCTTCTGAGACCCCTGAGAAGCCTGGAGATTATCTGGTTCAAAGAGTCCAGGGTCTAGAAGGAGTACAGCATTGTAAGGCTTCAGGGAAGACAGTAAAGAAGACTAAGAAGAGCTCCTCAAGCCCAGACTGTATGAAAACACAACTTCTGGAGTCCTCGTCGCATGATGTGAAGGTTGATGAGCTGATGAGTGATATTAGAATCGCTAGTGAGCACAACAAAAAGGCAACACCCAGTGCTCAGTCTTCTGAAGTTTCTCTTGTTTCTTCTGAAATAGTACAAGGAGTCACAGATAATCTGCTAAAGAAAATTCAGCTAAACTGTTCCAGCCCTGAGTCCAGTACTCCTCAAGCTGCCATTGATATGGAAACCCGGAGCACTGAGCAGCTCATGTGCACCAAAATGGACCAGTTAGAACCTTCACTTGTTATTGGTCGAACAGTCAGAAGTAAAAAACTGCAGTCTCCTATGTCAAAGTCTCCAAAAGGCTTTTCTCCAACAGTTCCAAGTGGGTTTGAAAACAGTTTCCAGCCAGAAGACACTATGGATAAGCCCTGCTCATCACGTTCCCTAGGAGAAGCTGTTGGTGTGACACCTTGTTCTAATAAGAAAAAAGATTGCTTAGCTTCTGAGACCCCAGAGAAGCCTGGAGATTATCTGGTTCAAAGAGTCCAGGGTCTAGAAGGAGTACAGCAGTGTAAGGCATCAGGGAAGACAGTTAAGAAGACTAAGAAGAGCTCCTCAAGCCCAGACTGTATGAAAACACAACCTCTGGAGTCCTCTTCGCATGATGTGAAGGTTGATGAGCTGATGAGTGATATTAGAATCGGTAGTGAGCACAACAAAGAGGCAACACCCATAGCACAGTCTTCTGAAGTTTCCCTTGTTTCTTCTGAAATAGTACATGGAGTCACAGATAATCTGCTAAAGAAAATTCAGCTTAACTGTTCCTGCCCTGAGTCCAGTGCTGAAGATTTGAAAAGACCTCTGCAAACCCTGAGTGAAATGGTTATAAGTATTACTGAATCTGTGATCATGCAGTTATCAGCTGTTCCAGGAATTACTATAGGCACAGCTGACCATGACAGATGCATCTTTATTCAGCCTTTGGATGCAGACCAAATGATTGAAAAAGTGTACAATGACTTGCTGCAAGAAAGTGGCTCCCTTATTGCATTATACGATGCAATAATGTCCAAAAATCAGGAAGTGTCCAATGCCATTATTGTATCTTTGGTTAAAGAGCTCTCAAAGCTTTTCTTTTCAACAGCTGAGTCTTCAGCCTTAGGTCCTTCTCCTTCCTCCATTACAAACGAAGCCACTAATGATGTGAACAGCAGTGAAAATGACACCTTTAACCTTGGTTGCCAAGAAAAGGGAATGTCACCTCCAGAGCCCGCTTCTGATATTCAACCACTTTCTGATATTCCCCTACCATATTCAGATATTGTGAAAAAAATTGTAACTAAACTGCTCTTAAGAATTCATCCTATTTCTCCAAAGAGGGAGAAGAAACAAGAACAGATTATGGATAGTTTATCTTGTTGGGAGCTCAGTGAATTTGCTGTGGGCATTATTGACAATGTGCTGAAGAAACTATTTACAGCCCCAGATACCTCAGAATGTAATCCAACAATGGGAAGCAATATCCAATGTGAGCTGGTTTCTGTCAAACAAGTGGCCAGCTGTATTTACAGAGAACTGCTGCAGAGTGCTGGTTCCAAAGACAACTTACAACAAGCAGTAGCAGCCAAGAGTGAGGCCCTGGCCCAAAAGATAGTTGATTCTCTTGTGAGAGAAATTATGAAGTTCCAACATTCAGATATCGAGTCTTCAGATGCTCCTCAAGCTGCCATTGATATGGAAACCCTGAGCACTGAGCAGCTCATGTGCACCAAAATGGACCAGTTAGAACCTTCACCTGTTATGTGTCAAACAGATGCAGTGAAAAATATCATGGCAAAACTGCTTTTGAAAATTCGCCCTGGATTCCCCAACCCAGAAAATTATTCTGGGGAACTGGAAGAGCTGTCCGAGTCTCAGGTCAGGGACCTGGCACTGAAACTCACCAAAGATGCGCTGAAGGAATTGACAAAGGTTTCCACTCTAACCATCAGTGAACCAAAGGCTGAAGAACATCTTCCATTACAGCAAGCCATCAAGAAAACCGTTAGCTCTGTTTACAGCAAACTGATGGAATCCATTGGCAGCAAGAAAGTATTACAAGTAGGAATTGCCTCACAGAATCCAGAAATGATCAAGGAAATGGCCTGTTGTGTGGCTAAAGAAACTATTGCAAATTATGGTTTACGAAGCGGGTGTTCAATTCCATCTTCACAATCTCTCATTTCTCAGAAAACCAGTAAGTCCACACAGGACAAAATTGTGGACACAAACGTAACTACAGTCAGAAGTAAAAAACTACAGTCTTCTATGAAAAAGTCTCCAAAGGGCTTTTCTCCAACAGTTCCAAGTGGGTTTGAAAACAGTTTCCAGCCAGAAGACACTATGGATAAGCCCTGCTCATCACGTTCCATAGGAGAAGCTGTTGGTGTGACACCTTGTTCTAATAAGAAAAAAGGTTGTTCTGCTTCTGAGACCCCAGAGAAGCCTGGAGATTATTTAGCTCAAGGAGTCCAGGATGTAGAAGGAGTACAGCAGTGTAAGGCTTCAGGGAAGACAGTTAAGAAAACTATGAAGAGCTCCTCGAGGCCAGACTGTATGAAAACACGACTTCTGGAGTCGTCTTCGCATGATGTGGTTGATGAGGTATGACCAACAGTTCCAAACCTGTAAAAATGTCTCTTATCAAAGTAGGATGGACCTGTTCTGTACCTAATTAACAGACATTTGTGTAGAAAGTACTGGAAAATGGAACTCTTATTTTGTAAATATGATGATAGTTTTGTTGTGCATTTTCCTTTACAATAAAACTACAAATCCAGATTTGTTTTCCCTAATACTGTATAACATCTCAGAAATATCCCTATTGTCAGTTCATAGCATACGTACTAAACTCACCTGTCTGTGGATGTCGGCTTTATCACTCAATTAGTACAAGAGCAATCAGGTGAGTTAATGCTACTATGGAGAGACTTGCTCACAGTATTGTCTACATTTCCAAACTGATATCTGCATCATAAAAAAAATTGAGATGCATTATTTTCTATACATGCAATTGTAAACATTCACATTGATTTCTTATTTTATATTTCATTGTCTGCCTTTATTCTAGTGTTAACGTCAGTGCTAAAAACATATACACACCCCATAATCCTTATCTTCTTTTCCGTAAGAGAAGTGTTACTTGTTTTGATTTACTTTTAAAAACGAAACAACAATCACTGAACTGTAACTTTTTGTTTTTTTTTGTGTCAGGAGTTGCCCGGACACTCATCTTGGTATGTGTACAATCCCAGCCTTAATAAGGACAAAAATCTCAGTCCAGCCCAAAGCAAGAGTGGTCTGCGCATTGACATAGCAAAACATTACATGACCCCAATGCAACTGACCAAAACATCTGAGAGCAAAGGGCTTCTCTCGCACAGCAACATCCCCTTTGCAGTTAATACGCCGGATGAAGATGTGAATGTGAGCCAGAAAGTCAAGAAACATCCTTTGAAAAAGTTTGGCTCCATGCTAAAGCATAAGATCATGGGTAATAGGTCAAAAGACGTCAGAATTCAGAATGAAACAAATCCATCTTTGGAAAACTTAAGAGCCCAGGGAACATCCAGTGGACGCGGGAGCTGTGAAAGCTTTGGACCATTTAAAGTGCCTGATGAGTACACCGAGCCTCAAAAACACAAGGTATGGATTAGATACCCAAACTTAAATTATTAATTAATTTGGGCATTATTGTATTTTTAATATTAACACTACAGAAATTATTTGAATAGAATGCTCATTTGTACATCAAATAACATTCTAGAAGACATTCCTATTAATTGCAATAAACAAGAATAGCAACTGCTATGGTGGCCAATGCTGAATGTTCTGTGTGAATAATGACTACAAATTTATCAAGATCAATACAGTACGTAACAGTTCAAGTATAATACCTGTGGAAGAAATATTCCTAAATTGTTTTCTTTGTGTGCTCATACTGTAGTTCTTCAAAAAAGAAGTTTTTAGTTTGGACAGATTCAGTAGGAACAAGCCTCAGAACACTCCAGATGGTGAGTATTTAGTTTGTGACTGTGATTTTATTTTGTGTAGCACATTAGTGACAAGTGTGGTTCAGAATTAGACATTGGATGGAATTTATGTAGAATGGGGGAATTCATCTAAATTTAGAATCCTTTAAAAAACAAACTGATTTTTATACAAATTGGCCTTAAACTTCTGCAAACGTCACTTTTTATTGACACTGCTACCTCCATAGGAATGGTGAGGCAGAACTCCAAACTCCACTCTGATCAAGTGGTTAACTGTGCACCTCTACTCTTCCCTGATCTCTCTTCTTCTAAATAGTTCATTGTCCAGTGCATCAATCTTTGGCAGTCCTCTTCAACGGTACTCTATTTTCTCCATTTTCAGTGCCCTCCCTCATTCCCTTCTACAGTATCTCTCGGTTTAGTAAATATGACTAAATGTGACTTATATGACAAGATATAAGCTAATACATCTTCTTTTACAAGTAAAGTTATGAAAACCACTTTAGAACTAAACAACAGGATCGCTCATATGAAAATAAGACCCTAGCAGTAGTCAATATGGTTTTAGAAAAGGTCATTCTTCCTTTACCAACTTGTTAAAATTCTTCAAACAAGTCACAGCACTAAACACACAGAAGGTACAAAATGATATGATTAGATTTTAAAGATGCTTTTGGTAATGTTCTTCTTAAATTAAAGGCAATAGGCATTTAGGGAAATTTGTGTATTGAACTGGTTAAGGGACAGGTAATAGTACAGATCAGGGGTGAATAGTCCAATAGAAGATGACAGGAATAATAGTTATGAATGTGATTGAAATGACTGAAAAACAGTTGTCTAATAGCCAAATTATCACACACCTTTAATCAAATAGCTTCTTATTGAATAAACCTGACGTTAAGATGCCTCTGGGTAGAACTGTATCCAAAGTCTATCTGACCTGCTGCCATGGAATAAAGAAACTGGAACAGTGACATGTCAAACCACTCTGTGTTTCCAGGGATCCCTGGAATTCCAAACTCCAGGAAGATGCCAAAAAAACCATCTTTGCTGTCGAAGATGTCGACTGCTTTATCCAGAGCCTTTCTGTAATAATCCATCTGCCACCATCAAACATGTTTAACATGGAGGGGAATCAAAAAAGGAGTTTTAATGATGGGAACTACTGTTTCTGAAATAAAAATAATTGCATTCATGTTTTTGTATAAAGTTGTGTTATTCAAATAGGTGAGCACACTACCACATCCATGACCAGACACTTTTCAACTAAATCACAAAATGGTATGTTAGTTTTAATGTTGTCTGTAAATATCTTATTGGTGTACTACACCATTAAAAAAATAAGACATTCTTAGCCTTCATTATTCTATTCATAGTTATAGCAAGACCTGATTTACTGTAAGCATTCAAAATCCTCAAAGCTACTGACCTAGTGCACTTCATAAGATTGAGTAGTGAAACACGAACTAGGAAAACTATTTGGATTTTTAAAAAAATATAAGAGGTTTAAATAATCTACCAAACAGGGAAATGCATATTTTTATTCAAAGGGTTTGGGGCCTGGAACAAACATCCCAACTATGATGTGGACGCCGATATCCTGACGTCCTCAAAGAAAGGGTTATAACCTCATAGTTATTGTTTCATTTCAAATCCAATGTGCTGGAAAAGAGCCAAAACAGCAAAAAGTGTGTCACTGTCCAAATACTTATGAACTACACTGTATATTGGTTTTCTTTCTCACCGTACATCAGTTAAATATATAGTGTTTAAATGTCTTGGGTAATGTGTTGTGTCTATAAATGTATTATGTGTTATGTCTTTACCAGCCTGCAAAGCAAATTTCCCATCTGTGATTAAGTAAGAGACAGAAATCAAATTGGTTTCCGTAATGAACAAGTGCATTACTGGGACAAGTAATAGGTTTATTCCATGCTGAAAAGAGAAGACAGAAAACAACATTTCGACCCTGAAGCCTTCTTTAGGTGTGACTTCAGGTGTGAGCAGGTAGCACCTGAAGAAGGCTCCACAGCCAAAATGTTGTTTTCTTTCTTCTCTTTTCAGCATGGAATAAACCTATTACTTGTTCCTTTGCAGCCTACGCATGCTGACGCAGTTACCCACCTGAACTACTTCCAGTACATTACTGTATGCACAAAAATCTTTCTTTAGAAAATAAAATCATGTTTATTTAACGGTTTATGTATATAGTGCCTTTTTCCCTCCAGTGAATGAGAAAAGAAAAAGATGATCACTTTATGTGGAATGTCTCCTCCGTGAATTTTTGTTTTTCAGTGAAATTAAATGTTCATTTTTGTACCTAAGAGCAAGGCTCCCTGAAATGGCATTAACTTCCATTTTAACAGTAACATTAGCAAATTACAGGACAGCTACTTTCATAGACTTTTTCTGAACAATACAATAATACATCATAATAGCCAAATGAAACATGCTTAATTGAACTAATTATTTCTAGTTTAATTCAATTTCAATATTTCATTCATTTTTAGTTCAATTTAGTTTATTTTAGTTGATTTAAAGAGATCTCTAAAAATGCCTGAGCTGTATCACACAACAGGAGTGAACCTGGCTGAGTGGGGAAGATCCAACCTTTCCAGCACAGGTTTTGCCAGCAGGTGGCAGTAAGTCACAAGACATGAAAACAATGTTTAACTACAGCAAAACACATTAACGATAGTAATGACAGAAAGACTTAAAACTATTGCTTAGATTCTCTGAGACCCATGATGTGATTTGACTTCATTTGGCTGGTGTCTTAATTTCAAAGTAACAATTTTACATTTCAAAATGAAAAACTAATTGAATACAGATGCAGCCATTCAAAGTTCGCGGTACAAACCCCATACCGCACGCAACTAAGCCCCCGCGCCGTACCGCGGTACGTGATTGGCTGGCCAAAATGATGACAGGGGCACTCGTGTGCATTGGTCGGTAGTGAAAAGATTTAATCATTAAATCTCTTTACTGTGCACGTTTCAATCCGCTTAGTATTGAATATTTATATGGAATTTTACAACTAAAGGGAAATTTTAGTAGCTGAGCATAAAAAGAATAGGAGCATAACGCATCTGAATGTCATAAACGATATTAATTTAGTAACATAAACATATTATGTAAACTGTATATTGCTGGTATTGGTAGTTTAAAGAAAAAATACACACCAGTATTCCATTTCTCCCTAAACATTTTAAGCATCAAAGTCTTACATGTGGTTATTTCGGAAATGTTTTTACGTCCTCCTTCTGACCATATTGCTGTGTGTTTATGTACTTTGTGAAAATGGATTGTTTTAACCTTTTCTGAGAACACGCTCGTTTCGGAGTAAACAAAAGCATACTTTTAGAATTTGATTAATAGGGAATATAATATGAAATCGGATAGCTAGCTAAAGAAATTAATAATAATATAACTATATTCATGTACTGTTGCACAAACAGTAGTATAAGACTTTCTATTGATATGTGTATGGCTGTTTCAGTACGTGATACGTGTCTGTTTCTGTTGCGTGATGGCTGAAATGACTGGCTTATAAGCCTGAGGGTGAGTGTTCAAATCCAGCCGTTGCTGTGAATTTTCTTTTAACAAATAAACATTTATGAAAAACTAAAATATCAAATATTATGGGCACTATATTGTCTCTGTCTCTATCTCTGTCTGTCTTTCTGTGCTGGCTGTGCCAAATTTCAATCCACAGTCTGAGTCTCTGTGTCTACATTGTTTGTTAACAAACTGGTTTCACAAGCCTTTTTCAACTTATTCATTTTCAAGGTAGAATAGGGCAAGTCTTCCAATGAAAGACAGTCCACTTTCCCCCCACGGACAGACTGACACATGTTTTCTTAGAAAAATAGATCACAACGTGAACCTCTGTCAGTCTTCTGTGTAAAAAAAAATCGTCTTGAACAACGTGGGTGCTGTTTTTAATAAGCTGCTGAGTAAAGAATAGGAATTTTCCTGCTGTCAGCAGTATTGTGTATATAGCTTTATGTACAGGCTGTGAAAAGTTTCACAAGTAGAGGTCTTTAAAATTACGTGGGTTTGTTTCTACACCCTGCAGTACCACTGTGTACATACTGTACAGTATGAACATGTTGTGATATTTAGAAATATAAAAAATTTCAATATAATGACAATAATATTTGCTATTTTAGTTTTCCAAAGAAATGTTTATTTGTTAAAAGAAAATTCATGTTGACAGCTGGGATCATACCTCCAACCTCAGCCTTATAAGTCAGTCACTTAAGCCATCACACCACAGAAAGTGACAGGTCATGCAGTGTAACAGCAATACAGATATCAATGGAAAGTCTTATACTACTTTTTGTGCAACAGTACATTAATATAATTATATCGTTATTAATTTATTTAGATATGCGATTCCATATTCTATTCCCTATTGATCAAATTCTAAAAGTATGCTTTTGTTTACTCAGATAACGAGCTTATTCGCAGAAAAGGTTAAAACGATCAATTTTCACAAAGTATATAAAACTACAATAATATGGTCAGAAGCAGCACATAAAACCGTTTCTGAAATAACCACATGTAAGACTTTGATGCTTAAAATGTTTAGGGAGAAATGGAATACTGGTGTGTATTTGTTCTTTAAACTACCAAGACCAGCCATATACAGTATAGTTTACATACAGTGATCTGTTTATGTTCCTAAATTAGTATCTTTTATGAGCACGTGAAAGGCATAGTGAATCGGTGATTCTCAAGACTTTGTATGATTGAAAACGAATGTGTGATCGGATCAACGAAATGCTGTGGTGTTACTTTTTGTCAATGAAAAAATAAAGTCTTTTCGTTTACAAAGACGATTACAAAGAATGTGGACCAGGGTAATACTTTGAGTTTAAAGCTTGTCCGAAGTCATTCATTATTACTATTAGTAATATCTTGGTAAAGACTTTGATTAATAAAATATTTCTGCATAATTAAAATATTTATTATAAAGGTGGTAGACTGCATACTCTTGTCCAACTGACCAATCTTGCTTTCATAAAATATACCAACTTTTTAATGTCTAATGATTAACATGCTGTAATACACAGTTTATATTTGAAAGTCTAAAGAGTATACAACTTAAATTCTTAACTGAGTAAAGATTGTCCTTCAGCAGTGAGTAGGATTCGAAACCAGTTTTTTTCTGGTGACAACTCAAATGCTGTACATGAAAGTTTTATTAGCTCCACCTGCCAGTTTTACAAGGTGATTCTGGATACTATTAACATAATATAATTTGCATACAGTAAAGGGCGGTATGACGCGAAATGACGTGTTATGACGGTATTTGATGCGATATGCCTACCGCGTTGTACCGCAGCGTACCCCGCTCATTTTGAATGGCTGCATCTGTAGTTATATAAATCACCTTTTGTCATGTGCCATAGTCCATTAGGATTGTATTGCCTTTTGAGCACTATTTAATTTTGTTTTACAAAAAGGAACAATAAAAACAAAAAAAAGTTCTGGAGCTCAGTTTTAAAAAAGCAAAAAGTTCTATTCTATGAGAACCAATGTAGACAAAAAATATACAAATTAGTCACATTGTGCAATGAAGTTCAGATTGCACTTAGTGATATACTGTATACTGCACATCAAAAGACAAATATGATAAATTGCATGTTTTAGAAAAAGTGTATAGAATTTGGATATTGAATAAATCTTTTGTATTATCGACTTCAGTGATCATGAGTAACCGTGAACACAGTTGAATCATGGTGACTGCTGCATAACCATTAAGTTGTCTCTATCTGAAAAAAACATATATAAAAGAACCACTGTGTCTAGCTTATGAAATTTATTGACAAGCTGGGCATAATGCCGAAGTACAGAGGCACCTTTGTGTCAGCAGTATATTGGGAGATGGATTAAGTAAGTGCATTTTAAACTGTAAGTAAACAAAAGGTATCTAACCTGGCAAGATCTTACAGTGAAATGAAGTCCATACAGTGATAGGCTACCATCATGCAGACTACGAGTCACACATCTTGCCAAGAGTTGCTCATCACTATCAACTGTGCTGGTCTGGAGAGGAGTGTCTAGTCACTACAGAACTCCACTTGTAGGAACTGATGCCAGCTTGACTACATGGACATGATACAGCATTGAAGTCCTGGCATCACACTTGCTTCCCCTCCAGTGACCTCAATCTGATGCGATCTGTTGTCCTGCTGGAATGTCATGTCCTCGTGCTGCTCAGGGAGCGTCTGTTTTCTCAAGTGCTGGGAATTGGACTGTTATTCTGTGGATGCCTTTCTCCCCAGACCCATGGAGCCCCATGGAACATCTGTGGGATGACTTTAGCATCCAGGGCAACAGAGATCAATGAACGGGCACATGCTTTTCCAGGTATTATGTGAGGAATGGGACAAAATCCCACAACAACCCACCAGGAGCTGGAGCAAAGCATTGTCTTCAGCTCATTTTGCTTTCAACAGCACCAACACTCCTGTATCCCGAGGCTTAACAGTAGACACCCTGTTGATCAACCCAATTGGTTACAAATATTAAACAGCATAATTTGTAAATCCATAAATTGTCATTTTACTTAATACAGAATTTTTGCAATAACTTTAACATGAAAGTGTACATTCCAAAAAAATATATACAGTCGTTATCTACAACAAAAGCCATGAACATGACAAATGAATATTACAAAGACAACAACCCAGTGGTGTCAGATTCATTACTGTAGTGGGCTAGATTTGATTGATGTGCTTCAAGCAGGTCACACATACAATACATTAATGAAGTACTAGGTACCATTACATTATATTTGTCATGTTTTGTGGTTTAAGTGTTTATACAATGACATACCCACCTTTTAAATCCTATTAGACGTCAGTGTTTGTTACATGCTAATTTAGAAAAAGTTACTCATTCTTCAGGTATGAGTAACTGAAGTTTTTTTAGCTTTATTCACTGTAATTATTTTAAATGTTAAAGTCATGATAAAGTTTGGTAATTCAGGAGCCTCATTCACAGTGCTTTAGTGTTGAAGTCAACGGTTTCTGTGACATGAAGACATATACAGAGGTTTGTCGTTTCCAGCATTTTTCCTGGAGATGACATGTGGTGAAGATAGATAGATATGACTTTATTGAACCCAAAGGCAAATTGATGTGTTACAGCAGTCCAGCCCAAGACAAGCAAAAACAGACATCAGAATAGTTATAAAACAAAAGACAACAAAATCAATAAATAAAAAATAAATACATAGGTGTGTGCAAAATGTGATGATCATAGTCACTGTAAAAACAATAAAATATGTGCAAAATGTGCATAGGTTTATACAGACTGATTGTCCAAAAAGTAGACGAGCAAATGAAGGGCTAACAGTCCTAGCCTAGGGCAGCGTTATACACCCTGACAGCCGCCGACCTGCGGAAACGTTCCCTTGAACACCGTAGCTGGAGCAGTCTGTTGCTAAAAGTACTCCGCTTTTAATAACAGTCCCATGAAGCTGATGAGAGGCGTCGTTCATGATGGCTGTGAGCTTGGTCAGCATTCTCCTCTCAGCCACCACCTCCATGGGGTCAAGGCTCATCCCCAACACAGAGCCAGCCTTCTTGATAAGTTGATAAGATCAAGTCAGTTGTGCCTCTTGATGTTATAACTCTACACTGAAGCTCAACCAGGCATATTGTGAGTAAAGGTGTAGTGCTAGGGTGCACAACTACTAGCTGGAGATCCACAGTCCACCTGTTCTTTTTCAGTAGGTCTCTTTAAATCACCACCGAAACACCTGGGCACAGGGGTTAATCTGGTTTGTTTAGGCAAATAATTATGGCAATTTGCTAGTTAGGAAATGAAAGCCTTTAGACATTTCAAACCTTCAAGGCTGGAATTGTGCTCCCCTGGCACAGAAACTTAAGTGTTATAAGGAGAAAATGAAAACAAGCATTTTGAAAAACAAAAAAGGGTCCCTCTTATTTGGATTAATAGTTTCAAATACAAATGTTTTACCTTTGTAGTTTTTAGCCTGATTGAAAACTAGATATTTAGGAAAACATGAGACGTGTTACTGGAGTGCTGGGAATACTCTTTCTCTGGAACAGGCTGCCCTGCCAGATTAATGAGGCTGCTAAGCAAATAAATGCTCTGGGTGGGCCAAATGATTTCCTCATATTCGTGACTTTCCTTACATTGTCCAGAACCTGATGAAAACCATTAACATTTCCTAGGTGCCCAATTCAAAATCTTATTAGCCTGGAGTAAAGCATTCTGCATTTAAAAGAGAGAATAGAAGAAAACGTTTTAGCCCAAGAGTCAATACATGTATTACAATGTATTTTTTTAATCAAAGGGTTGCTATAAGAAGAGATCTGTCACAATAGTAAGGTTCATAAATAACAGTAGGTTTTACATAGTCCTGAATATAGGGATCTATCCTCTTTCTCTATCACAAGTGTGTGTGCAGCCTGGGCATTTTTGTTCCTTTCCATTCCCTAGTCCTTGTTGATGCAGATCCTTAATTCTTTAAGCAGTGAGTTAAAGAGTTAATCAATGGTCAGCTAAGTAAATCAAACAGGATGCAGTTGTTCATCCTTGCTATAGGAAGGAGGGGCACAATAGCTGCAAACCACAGTGATGCTGATAAGTCTTTAACACCTAGTCTTATTGTTAATGAGACCAAAATACCTGTAAATGTAACAAGAACCCACAAAAGAATGCATTAAACAGAAAGGTCTCCAGTTAAAAATGATTTTGCATCACCCTCAAATGACAGCTTGGAATCACTGGGCTTTGGAGGATCCCTTGGTGGTCTGTGATTAAAACAAAACACAACCACCCAAAACAACAGTCACAAGTGTGCTCTTTACATACCAAACTGCCCCCTGCATGGGCTGATGGGATTTCATGGCTCATCAGCCCTCCTGTCAGAGAGAGATCCTTTGTGGTGAAGCTCCCTCCCACCCTCTGGGAACCCCTGACCACCTGCAAACACAGCCCACTCCCCTGACACCAGGCTGCCTCCTGACTCCCTTTGCCACTGAACGCAATTAACACTCTCCTAATCTCCTGCCTGCTGTATGATTGTGCCTGTCGAACACAATTAGCATCTACAGGTCTTTGTCCTGACCAGAGCTATAAGGCTGGGGGCTTGCTGACAGAGTGTTGTGCTGTCAGGTCGCAGGGACGGTACACATTTCCTCCCCAGCAGATCAGAACCTGGCCGTTTTTCTTCTTGACCTGTTATCTGACGTTATCTGTAGAGGCCCAAACAGAGGAAAAGGTGTAAATGCATTGTGCAGGTTCAGTAATTCACCTGTTAAATCTCAACGAAGTTCACCTTGGCGGATTTATTGTGGTTTTTGCACTTGCACTTTGGTTTTAAATCATTTTGCTTCTGTTTCCTGTGGTTCTGACAAGGTTTCACAGTGCTTTATTATATTGGTCCATGGTATTACTACAGAGCACATTCCTTAAAAAAGTATACTGTAGCATGGTATTCCCATAGTTCTGTGTAGGAAAGCACCATTCCGCATATTAAAACTACTCCAAAACTATAGTGAAGCCATTATTCTATTACAGCCTCTCTCATTTAATGCTAACCCTCCGCATTATGTCTGAACAATATTTCTTAAAATCAAAGTTTTAGTGAGAACTAATTAACCTTGTTTAATGGCTGCTTTTCTCAGCACTAGGCTCACACAGAAGTCAGGAATATTCCTGACAGGAATACACTATTAGGCATAAAATGTATATTGATGGAGTTGTGTTGACGTTGACAGAGCTATGAAAATGAGTGTCCACATGTTGCATCACATATTGTTTAATCCACTATGCAGTATAGATATAAAAACATGAATGGAAACAGATACCATTGTGAAATAACTTATGTTTATGTAACATTGTTTATTATACTTTATAAATTAGAGAATAACATTGCTGGAGGTGGAAGGGAACGATGATAATGTGAATGACGGTGACTGTGTGTCTATCTTTCTCTGGCATATAGATGACAGTTGCTAGGGGAAAATTGTATTTGTTTAAAAGTTAGCTGTGTTAAGCCTAGGACACAACCTGTTATTTTCTGTACCGTCGTGCTGGCACAGAGTAAAAAAAAATGGATGCAGTCTCTTTCTCTGTCTGAGGATGCATACTCGAAGTTATTTATCAAGAAGTCCCAATAACGATGTCTCTGAAGTGCTGACTTGTAGAGTAGAAGCAGGGTAGTTCAGATTTTGATCCAGAGGAAGATGAGGGAACATCAGTAAGCCTTGAAGTTAAAACCTTTTCTGGATTCTCCCTTTGCTTGAGGGCTAACCCCCACATTTGTAAATGGTAATATATGAATCTGTGGTGCCCAAAATGTGGGTCGGTCCTTGGTTTAAAGTCTCATCCAAAATACGGCTTCTTCTGCAGCGTTGTACCTTGTAAATCTGTGAAGAAAAGGGTTTGGAATTTCTGAACCAGAAGAGTGCATCACACAGTGCATCACACCATCAGCAGTGGTGGATCGATCCCAGTATTGTCTAGTTGGATCCTTGCTTGCTTTAAGAGATCTGAGGATATCTGGCTCTATAACAGAATAAGCTGATGACTACTGTAGTTGTGTGTGATGTCTCCAGGTACACGCATGGTAGAAACATGCCACTGAAACCCCCTCTGTGTGCGATTCTGAAGGTTTTGAGGAAGTGCTTTGAGTCTCTTTCTTTCAGTTGTGTTGAGCAACTGCCTTGTTGTCATGCATGCTTGGGCTTGCTTTCATTTAGAGCTTTGCTTTGAAATCATTTATCCGGTAAATAATTCACCATTATTATAACAGCTTCTCAGCTGAGACTGGCGATACAGTAACAGCTGACAATTATACAGTTACAGGAAAGGAGCAGAGGCTCAGAAAATAAAGAATGACGCTTTGCTTCTCGTTTTCCATTCCAGCCGCCAGAGTGGGTGCTTTTGTGAACAGTGGGCCACAGACACAATAGACTGAATTTCACTGCCATTGTGCTTGTGTTGTGTTTCTTTGGTGTTATTGAGGTGTAAAGTTGTAAATGGGTATTTTTGGAATGCCACATGAGGGATATGGAAATAGGGTCTGAAAACAAAGATCTAATTTCAGATCGCTGACTGCTATAGCAATGGATTTGTTTTGATTTTTGCCCCAGAAAAGTAGAGGGGAATTTTCCCCTAGAAAGATACAGTTCCAGGCTCAACTTTATAAGATCACAGTGTCCTTACCACCACATCATGTCGTCCATTTTTGTCTTTTAACAGTTTTTCAGTTATGCCTTTGTGCTATGTTCAGTGAACTGAATTTGAGATAATGATGTCAATATAAATATACTCAACATAATGAATGCATAATGTTATTTTAATTTGTTAATTTAAAAAAAGGTGTATTGAAACACCTCTTATTCATATTCATTAATGAAACCCTATACTGACTTTAGAAGACCTTGCCACTCATTTCAGGATATTGTTAAGAAATGCATTTATTTGCATCCCAGCCTGAAGTGGTGAATGGACATTGATGTAAAGCATTTAGACATAATGCCAAAAACAATTGAAGACTTAAGTACTGTATCTAAGTCCTACTGTCATCTGAACTGTGCCATGCTTCTAAGCCTGCAAAACATTTCATGGGTATGGTAGTTCAGGCTTTGACTCTGTCTGCATTACCTTTGGAATACATCATTCCTGTGAATTTCAATTTCTATGCTGCCCAAGAATGCATTGATCTAATTTGGTGCATTATATTATGCATTATATGCACCAAATAATGATACATGTTCTTCCAACAGTCCTGTTTGTTGTGGTAATTTACAGGCAATGATTGGCAATCCACCCTGAAGCTTTTTCTATGTATTATTTCGCTTATATATTAGATATAAGCAGTTAGTCCGTTACAGTCAGTGCTAATTAGTGCTGATTTTCACAGATAGAAGCATAAACATCTTAAGTTGTAAACTAGGGCTCAGATTAAGTGAAAGCATTATGTTTGAGACTTGGTGGTCCTAAATTTGTTGTAATCTGCACTCAGTGGTGCACAAAATCACTAGACGTAGTTTTAACTAACATTTAAAATTGACATCCCTTAATGTGACCTTTACCGTTGCTGGCGCAACTCGCGTTTTATTTCCACTTCTACCAGCAGGTGGCAGTAGCCATAACAGACAGGAGTGAGATCTGCAGATACCAACTGCAAGGATTCATTGTACCAAGGCAACAGGTATTTCTTTTTTCTGTGTTGTTGTTGTTGTGTGTTCCTTGTGGATACCTATATTTTTGCTCCTTTATCTACATTTATAGTGATGCTATCCTTTTTGTAATTGTGAGTAGCTATCGGAGTAATTCTGCATTTTTGACGAGCTGACTTTTTTGTCCGTAGTTGCATTGTTTACACGTTTAGGAGTCCCAAAAAAGGAATTATTAGTCTTTGGGCATAATGTAAACGTTCTTTCCTGTGTGCTGACCTCAAACTGCGCCTCTTCAGAAGTTTTATCTGTACAGCTGATGATTTCCTGCGGTCTCTGTACCGTCCATCTCTATTTTTGGAATACGTGTGTGTGGTATTAGTTGAAATGTACAGCTCCAGCATTCAGGTCTAAGCACTAGTGTTAAAAGTCCTTAGAAATAGGGTTTCATTCTTCCTTTTCTTTTCTCCTTTCTTCAGCCTGGACAACGGCTTCCACGTTTTCTCGCAGAGCTGCACACTATGGAACATCCTGTGGTCTACATCGTCGTTGGGAAACACAATTCCGGGATGTTTTAGGACGTTTATGCACTGGTCACACCTGCACTTTACATGAAATCTGTGTTTTTATTTATGTTTTGCATGTATTGCTGCTCGATTTCGTTACGTTTTCTGTGACAATGGAATCTATTTGCACACTTCTGTGTTAATTGTTCTTTCACAAATGACGGACTGATGACTTTGCAAGCTTTTCATTTTGCTTGCCTTTTGGAAGTTTCTATCTGTGATACATCGAGAAAGACCTTTATTTTTTAACATAAACCAGGAATCTTGTATGCCTACTAAATTCTGTCTCTAATAATTTCTTCCAACGACAGATTCGTTTACAGTGGTTTTCAGGTTTACTGTGTGCAGATAGGTAATGCTCTCCGCCTTCTTTCAGCGTTTATTAAACTTGTCATGTTCATGTACTGTAACATTGTGTTTTACTCACAAGGCGTTGAAAGGCCTTTAATTCATTGTCATACCTTTGTTTTATTTTTCTTCAGACAATATGAGTTTATGCAGGATACAGGAGTATTACCCTTCGTGATGTGAATAATGTTGGTGTGCGTGGAGCCTGTTAACCATGCCTGTTGCAATTCTAAATCCTCTAAAGCTCAGAAAAATTAAGACTTCCCAAAAAGATATGCTCCTTTTCATTTGTTTTGTATGTTATGACAGTTTATTAATGCCACTAACCTGCAGGTTTGCAGGAATCCTTTATTTTGTATTTAGTTTCAGTATAATTTAGTTTCAGGCTTTATCCTTTGTGGTGTGTTTAATTTTCTCCTCTGGCTCCTCTTCTTCTTGCCATATTTTACCTATGTAATTTTGCTGACCTTGCCTCTGCTAATTAAATGGCAACCATCTTCAGCATTCTCTCATACAACTGTTGGTCAGGCTTGTATTTTAGAGGTGCTGACATTCAAATTCAAAGTAACAGGGAAATGTTAATTCCATCAAGAAAGGTAAAGAAAAGAAACACAAGGTTTCAGCTGTGGAGCCTTCTTAAGATGTGAGGGAGAGAGGGAAAGTAGCAGATAAATGAGGCGCAGGAGAAAACAAGACAGAGTAGGCACAAAGGGGTAGACAGCTGAGGGAAAATGAGCACAAAGCAGGTGAAAAACAGTGTCCAAACTCAGGTATAACAAGAGGAGATGTGTGGAAAGCCAAAATCTGCAAATGAATAATTTTGGTTTTGGGTATCTTTCTGCAATAGAAGTTCTAAAACATAAAACTGAAAGATTGTGTCTTTGATACTCACAGCTCTGACATGTTCCTTAAATGTATTAAAATTCAGACTCATATTGAAATAACCTATGGATTACAGTATTGCCAAAGCATTAATATTTAACTAAACATCGACAAATCTAGTACAATAAATCTACTAAACTAAACTATTTGGAGGTTTATTCCCCAGTAGGATTGATAGCTGTTCTGATTTTGGGGAAGTACTGTATGTTTCTCTACCAGTGTAGCAGCACGTTTCTCTCCATCTCTGCTTCTCTCTGCCAGCAGTGGGAGCACTAAACATCTTCTTGCACTACGGCTACAATTAACCATTTTATTGCATCTCAATACACAATACAAGAAAAGTCAACCATGCAGGACTCAGACAGGGTGCATGGCTCCATTTAGCATGTTGTGGAAGGAATATTACTGAATGAAAATCCATTGTTTTGGCTCATAATTCATTCATAATATAGACAAAAGCAGGCTATTTCTGGTTAACCTTACCAGATTTTACAGTACAATAAGGGTTTTTCCTTAACTTTTGCATCATACTTTGTAAATGCATAATTATCTCATCTGATTGGTACTGTACACATGTGTACAAATTATTTATTTTATTAGCCTATTTAAAGTTAAAAAAAAAGTTATGAAACTATTTTTTACAGAGAATGATGACAATGTTATGTATTTTTATTTAATCTTTTATATCAAGCCACAAAAATGTCATTTGTTTTAAGGCAATAAATGCCTTAGAAAGACAGTTATATGTTTTTAAATGTTTTTTTTTCCTGTTAACTGATTACAAATTCTTTGCACAGTATGTAAAATAAACTTTCAGATGATACTTCAAAGTTGTTCTTTTCTATTTCTCTGTGCATATCCTGCTTCTATATGTGATTATATCTAATTTCTTTGTAGCCTGAGGGATGTTACATTTACCAAAAGGATTTTTGACACTTAATAAAAATGGAAACATATTATATACAACATATTGATCTACATTTTTGAAAACCTACACCTATATTGAGCAGTAGTGCTTCATAAAATATTGAGTTCCAACATTTAAACATTAGACTCCTTTAAGCGATACACGTAAAAATGAAATATTCCAAAAAGCTGAAAGGTTTAACTACTAAAATAGAATTGTCCAATATGCACATCATAGTATTAATATTCAAATATTTTTTCCACGCTGAAAACATCCAGCATCTACACTCATTTTTTGTATCAAGACTGATTTTGCTGGACATTGCAGTTAAATACAAGCAAAGTTAATATTGTGTGAAATCTAAGGTATAGTAACATAATGTTACTTTTTACTCCACTGTGTAATTTGAGCTTTAGAATTCTGAATCCTGCAGTTTTTAGATATTCTAAGTATTGCAGTATGGTTTTAGCTTCATGTGAATTTAATAGTACTGTACTATTTATTAATACAGCTTCTAACTACTAATTAATACAGCTTCTAAACAGCTTAAACAGCTTCCTTATTGGGTATTAATAGTTGAAAGCAAATTTACAAATATGACACAAAAAAATAGAATTCAGCAGAACTCAGCTAACCTGTGATTAAGACCTTGGGTTCTTCCAGGACAAGGGAAGACAACCACTCTATTTAGTCAGCTATTGCTGTGCTTTTATATTTGCTGAATATCAGTAGAAGGAAAGAACTCTTGTACTATTTGGATTATGTTCTGGGAAAAGCAGCAGTTTGAGACTCTAGGAAAACCAATCCAACGCTGTGAAAAGCCACAACCTTTTTAATCATACACAGTACCAGTGTAATTAAAAGCAGCACCAAATTGCCTCTTTCAAACTGCTTAATCCATCTAATTAAAATCTGCTTTGAATTTCTCTTGCTTTTAGTCTGCCATGTCTTATATTTTGTATACCTGTAATTACTGTTTTCATTATAGTAGGGTATTAACACTCTCCATAAAGAGGCAGCAGGTTGCAGTTGTTGATGTGGACTAAAGGAGTGCCGGTCAGATTGAGAGAACCTTCCTCGCTCACAGACATCACTCTTCATCTGTTCATCAAGGCAGTGTTCTTGCACAGACCTGAAGCTATGCGGGGTGGTGCCACTACTCCACTGAGCCCATCACAGTATCCATTCTGGTAGTGATGAGCCCAACTAAGCTTGTGAGAGTCCTGTAGCTACTATATATTCGGCCCAATTACAGAAATATGAACACTTTTAAAAGGTTGAGGTGCACAACTCTAGTCATCAGGAACCACAATGCAACAGATTTTCCAGGCATTCTTAAATCAACAGCTGGAGACCTTGCTGGAGCAGTTATTATCCGAATGTAGAATCCTGCATCATATTTTGAGATGTCTAAAGTCAGAGCATGTTTTGAAGTTAAGAAGGGAAGGGAGTTACACAGTACTAAGATGAAATAATACATCTTGCATACATTAAAATAATCCACTTTATTGAACTTTACCTCTTTTATATTTACAACACTTAGAACTGTGTCCATGACAGTATCTTCTTGAAGGTTAAAAGAAAAACAAGGCAGTGAAGCAGTGTAATAACCACAGTACGTAACGGAAAGGAAAATAAAAACATTTGAGCTTACGATATTTTACACGCTAGTAATATCTTTCAAGGAATCATTCAAATATATTGAGCACACAAAAAAATACAATTTCAGAGAATTTCACATCTGATGTTCTATTACTTGGTACATTAGCATGTTCTTGCGAATATCCTTACTGAAAAAGGCCACTTAGAAAAATGCACGTCTTTCAAGTTGAGGCCACAAAACTCATTTCATATTCTGAGGCCCTCTAATAAATATAACAGTTCAAAAAAGGCATATTCACACCAGGTCATTATCTTGTCACTACTATGCCCTAGTTTGAACAGCATATTTTTTGGTCCTGTGCACTTTGTCTTGAGCTTCACAGTTGCATGATGCTGCACAACGCCTAGCTCTATGTTCAGATAAAGGTTCTTGAGACACAAACTACATGAGCCCCCAGCAATCCCCACCCTCTTGGTGGGCAGAAGCTTACTTGCAACTGAAACTGTGAAAATGGGAAGGTAGTCAGAAACTGAGACAGCACTGCATGCTGCAACTGCTTGATATGAACAGAAAAATGAAGATGTGTAGAACAAGCGAAGTTCCAAGTCCTTTTCACTTTTCAATGATAACAAAGCCGCAAAAGAATGAACTGTTCTTGACCCACTGCATGTTGCTTTTGCACCCAAGAGCATCTATTAAGGCCTTGTCATGTACAAGCTTAAGAGGCCACACCACTTTTTCTGTACATCATTCTGACTTTTAATAAAGTCTGTCTTGGATCAAAAGAGAAAAAGAGGTAAAGCTCTTAATGGGCTGAGTGTTCTCTAGTGAACCAATTGCACTTCAACCCATATTATCACACCGCTTCAAAGCAGGATGACTGACAAACACACTGTGTTCAGTAACATTCCAGTTCTACAAGGCACAAGTCCCTGGGTAAGCCATGCCGATGTAGAATTTATGACAAAAATGTATAAAAAATCCTCTCTAACTATATTGAATTCAATAAATAGAGTTATTGCAATAGTGCCTTTGGACAATTTTTAAATATATTACAAAATGGTACTCTTAACACTCGTGTTGAATTTCCATTACCTGGCATCTCCATAAATAAATAAAAAATGGCAGAATGATGTATCTAGAAACCGCCTGAGAAGCAACAGCGGTCATACGTTGCTGTCTTGTAAGAGTGGCTCCTTGGCCTCCCCAGGTGCCTGGGGGCTGTGGGGGTGGCTGTGGGCTGACAGATGCTTCTTCCAGGTGCTGCTCCACGGGGCCATGTTAGTGTGCTCAGGGATGAACAGCGCCACCAGAAGGGCGAGCAGCACAGCACATGCCCCAAACAGGAACGGAGGACCAGGGATTATTGAACTCTGCGTGGACAGAAATAAATCACAAAGGGACGGTAATTAAAAAGTGCAGAATGAAGCCCGCCAAACCCAGGATTTTTAGGGGTATTATATATCTTAATCTTGAGACATTCAATGTGCTATGTGAAATGAAATATCCCCTGAAGACGTCTCAGCAGCTGAAATGTTGGATTTACCCCTATTTTTCAGGCTGGGATTAACCAATACATGTCTCCTTGCAGCTAACACATACCAACTCAGCTACTCACTTGACCACAGTTTAGGTAAGACTGCACAGGGGGACCATGAGAGTGTGACCTGTACCCATACACTCCACAGACATCACATTTATAACTCCTGATACCAGCTATTAGTTGGCCAACATCAACTGCAAAAAAATGTTAGTGCCTCACTAAAAGTATCTGAAGATCAACAGCAAAATCTGCATCCAAGTGTGTTAACCTAACCATTCTTACAATGTACTGCAAGTCATGAAAGACTCCTCTGGGATACTGGCATGACAGGTAACATGTCCTGCGAAGAATGATATTCCCTTTTATAAGATAGAGACAAGTTCTATGGTTACATAGAAACTGAACATCAAAATCCTACCTGTCTGGTTTCATATTTGTTTCACCATCTCATACCATTTTGACTACATTTCACATTCCAGAGCATAATTCTGAGAGACTGACACCCAAACCTAAAGATGACGAGTTTCAATGACAATTCCATGAAGCTGGACACTGTACGTTACCTGATGATTGTGTTGAGAGTGATGTGATGATTCAGACTCAGCTCCCAGGCCACTGTTACTCACTGGGAGTTCATTAAGCTCCACATGGAATATGTAGAAAATTAACCCGTACAGCGCCGGTCCCAGGCCATTACACAGCCCTCGAATCCCAGTGATCATCCCCTGAACCACACCTATAAGAGAACGAGACCGTCAGCCTTCCACACACCATTCACAAGAAGACTTAGGTAAGCAGAAATCTAGCAGGATCACATGAAGATACGTACAGGACAAACATGTAGGGTACATTTTAGTTTATTTTAAAAAGTCTTAACCCCCAATGCTGGCATTTAGCACAGGACAAGACATGGAACAGCCCCCTGACTAAAACTGCACCTAACCTCACTGACTGACTGCAAACATGTTGTGCTTCTCTTCACTGTCTCACCAGTTCTAATGAGCAGGGAGAGCTAAGAACGCACAAGCACAGCACAAACATTAGATTAGCTAGTGCAACGATCAAGACAAGATCTTCTGCTCCAGCTCTCAAGGCCAAAAAGATTTCTGGGTTTTAGATCCCTAAAACTCCTAGTTACTGTATTAACAACTAATTACTAGCTTAAGCTAATTTAATTAGTTTCACAGGCCACTTTTTTGACAATCAAGAAACATACTGGATGCCCTCTAATCAAGCCATTACACTTAAGACTACTGAGCTCTCTCTTAGTGGATGGAGCATTGGATATTTATGAGCTTTTCAAACAGAACTGTCAAACCAAATGGGTGAAAGAATAGATCTGTCTGACTTCACGACACAGCTTTGTGGCATAACAGAGAAGTTGCAAGATTACAAGTACAAGAAATACATGGTGCTTTCATTTTCAGATGGATGACAGAAACCAACAGCTGAGTTTCTGTACAAAGCGACTTTTTTCTTGCCCTGGGTACCTTGCTGGTCTGCTTCAGCTGTCCTGGATACAAGAGCACTGACTGCTGGGAAGGTATAGCTGCATACAGTAGCTGCAACTGCACCAGCAGCCCACATCATCCTGAGGAGAAACCAAGAAGGAAAACTAGTATCAAACTAGAAATATGCATAAAACAGCGACTGTATTTCAGGTTTATAAGATTAAATGTTTGGTTTAATAGTGACAGTACCTGCTTAATAATTTTAAATAACTCAGAATAGGACTTATATTAAAGGTTCACAAATTATGCTTGATGATCTGTGACCTACAGTGTCTGTTAGGAAAAGCTCCTGGGTTTTCTACTCCTACAGAATACAAGGCACATACCAGGGTTCTGATCCAAAGCCGTACCAAGCAAGTTGCAGAATCTGGAAGCCCAGGCCAAGTAAAATAGTGTTCTTGTTCCCAATGGACCGCATCAGTAAACTCAAGACTACAGTCTGTGAAGCTAAAGAGGCAAGAAATCAATACTTTTTTACCTTGTTGAGCCACATGTTTGCAGAGAAAACCTCATGTTTTACCTGTGTTTCAGTGTTACTGCTCTGTGAGGAATGCTAAACTGAAGCCATGATTTCATTAAAGGGAACCTCTTATTGCATCCACCCCTGAGAGGGGGGAGAAATACACATTCACTTGTTCTCAGTTTCAGTTTGACGTTTTGGTAGCTACTGTAGTGCACTTCCTGTTTTTGGTTGGGTAGAAAGTGTGCCTGGGACAGATTCTAACATAGAACCTGTGACACTGTTCCATTTCAGATCTCTATTCAGGTTTGCTGGTTAACTATTTAGGAGACGACTTCTTTGCCAAAAGCTGGGGGAAGCTTCATCAGCCTCTGCCGTCAAATTGCTCTGTGGCGCACAAGGTGTACAACGTGAAGACTATGCAGCTGCCAGAGGCCAGGCCTTTCAGCATCATGGTGGACCACTCCAAGTGGTGTGTGACGAAGGGTGGGGGTCAGCACTGGACCTGCATCGCGGACACGAACCGAGAGATCGGTCAAACGAGAAGAGGAGGCGGGGCTGTGTGCACAAGCAGGCCTGGAGTGTGGAAGGCCTTCCTCACAGTAGTTGACACATTTGAGGACTGCCAGTAACACGTGGCTGGCAGAAATAGACAAAGGGCTGTTTTTCAAAAGATACTGCATAGTTTTTCCAAGTCAAAGCAAATGGTGGTAAGTAATATGTAAGAAAACTCTGCAGTAGCTCAAGTAGGTAGTGCGTCAACACGCATAGGCTGCAGAGGAACAAGTAAAGGTTTATTCCATGCTGAAAAGAGAAGAAAAGAAACTCAATGTTTCAGCTGTAGAGTCTTCTTCAGGTGTCAGTTCTTGTTTCTTTTCTTCTCTTTTCAGCATGGAATAAACCTTTACTTGTTCTTAAACTATTCAGTACTGACCTTAATAGCAAAAGTGAAATGTATTTAGAAAGGATATTTATCATGAGAAAGTCATGCATCTAAAAAAACATTTTTTAAATGAAGTACTGAATATATGACCCTCACTGTTGCTTAAGATCCAAAAGTCAGGAAACAACTTTGAACCTATACAGTCAAAGCCTAAAGTGGAGGGGGGGAAAAAAGTCAAATTATTTTTGCTGAGGCGATATACAATTATTTCAAATCATAAAAGTACATTCTGTTTGTGTTTCTTTAAAGGCTTGTTTGTAATAAAAGTGCTGGATCTGACCTGCCTTCAATTATTCCTGTGGCCCCATTAGGCAGTTCGTATCAAGCACATTATATTGATACTAGTATTCCTGTTCGGCACATATCTGCGACTTCTGTTTCTGTGGATGCGGCTAAAGGGTTTGTTTATCAGGAGTACTGACATCGCGCAGTTTAATAATGGAATGGTTATGCTGTATTTTGATTTTATGACTCAAATCCGACTCCTTGGAGTTAACAGTATACACCCATGGATAGGTATATCCAACTACACGTGTGTATTAGCTTTCAACGCTACACTTTTCTCAAAATATGGCAAATCCAAGTGATCTCCAGTGTCTTTTAAACATAATCATTCAGTTTGTTTTCACAGCAGTTTTGTAATAAATTAATAGTGTAATGCTGACAGCACTTTACACAGAAACCACGCAATGGATGAATATTAAATATATATTTTTACTAGCTAAATCAATAACACCACAGACTACGTATTCCAAAACACAAGACAACCTATGCTTTTCAGAACAGGTGGTTAAGGTTAAATAAAAACAATCACCACATTTTCATATACAGTACAGTTACTACATTATTGATCAACTTGAAGCATTGGATTTTATGACTGTTTACTCTGTGGAGCTGTCCACTTTGACTGGCTTTGTAATAGGCCTGTACAGTTTAAAAGAGAGAGTTTATGGTCACATTTCTATAAAGAATAAGGTTACAGTGCCGTGCTGGTGTTTCGACCTGGTAAGAATATCTTAATTCTATTAAACCTTCCAGCATTCCTTAATGATTTACTGATTTTTAAGTCAAAGGCCATATGCCTAGCTGAAGTTAAAAAATATCTGAGGAACTTAAACCATTATCAAGATGGCACTTGAAAAAATAGGAATGTCTCTAATGTTGGGTAGTATTGAGTTTCCCCTTGAAGTCTTGATTTTCTGACCTGCTCAATGCCTATGACCTCACAGTGATGTCACTCACAGTCGTGTTCTTCTCCAGTGGGTAATCTCTCTTTATAAGCTCAAAGCATGTCAAGTGGGAAAAGACTCTCTCATGAGTATGCCAGAGGAGTGTGTGCACATTTCCTCACCCTGTTTCAATTGTGTCATTTTAACCTTTGCTAATCCGATAGGTAAATATTAACGCACATATAACCGTGCCCCGGAATGTAGACAGTGGAAACTGAAAAATGAACTTTTCATGGCACAATTTACCATTCTAGACTATTTTAGACAATAGTCTAGTTTTTATATAAATAAAGGTAAATGTAAAGGTGCTTTTTTTCCTGCACGAAACTGTCTTTCATAATGTAATATTATGCTGTGGATTAAAAACAAAAGATTCTTTAAGTATAAGTTGTTATAATTAGATGCCATTGTATGCTATATTCGTTTATAGCAGTGCAGATGGGTAGCTGTGTCAGCATGCGTAGTCTGTAAAGGAACAATAGGTTTATCCCATGCTGAAAAGAGAACCGAGAAAACACAAAGTTTCGGCTGTGAAGCCTTCTTCAGGTGTGTCTCACAGACCTTAAGAAGGCTTCACAGTCAAAACATCATATTAGTTTATAGCTGTATATTTAATTTGTAAAAAGACGTTTTTGAGCAAAAAAATATGTATTTCTAATATCACACTTAAAGAGGGAGTAGAAACTCCATTGAAACAGATGCCCACAGCCACAATTTAACGGCAGCTGATTGTCAGAGCCACCTGAGAAGTGACAGAGAAAAGCCTAATTTCGCAGGGAAATGGTTGTTCTCTTTGAAAGATTCAATTGAATATATGGAATTAATATTCTGTTTGAATGTATCTCATGAATGCTGTTAAATGATAGTACCTACACAGTACTAACTACATGCTTCAAGACTAACATTGAGCAAATTAAATTCTAGAGGCTAAATACTGTATGCAGTACAGTGGGAAATATTGAATTGTTTTGGGAAATAAAAGACAAATTATATTTACAGTGACTACTGTTCAGGGGATAAAGTGAGCTCCTGAAGTGATTATCCAGAAATAACTAATTTATATACCATAAATATAGTGTTGCCAAAGCAGGACAGTTTAGTCCAAAAACCTACTGTTCCCCCTAGTGGAAATATAATGTTTGTACCGCTTCCCTTGTGCTACAAGAATATTTGCCAGTATTAAATGATCATAATGTATCTCTTCCAGGCTAAAATAAGGTCACTAGTCACTAGTCAGCTAGTAATAATAATAATTAATAATTGCTTACACTTATATAGTGCTTTTCTGGACACTCCACTCAAAGCACTTTACAGGTAATAGGGACTCCCTTCCACCACCACCAATGTGCAGTATACACCTGGATGATGCGGGGGGGGGGGTTGATAGTTTTGGGTGTAAGCAGAGCTAACTTCTTGGGGCTCATTGATCAAATGGCTATATACAGATGGCCAGGTGTAAGATTGCTCTAGAACATTCTAGATTTTCTAGAATTGTTATGTTCTAGATCCACCTCCTCAGTCTGAGGCTCGGCTAGGCCAGTTTTGACATGCCATGTGTCTTCTCTGAACTGTGTGGTAATTAACAATGATTGCAATAGCATCTTTGATCTATGCAAAGTCAACATTGTCCTTGATACCTGCTGTTGCCCCCACACCCATTTTATTTCACTCTGTGACAGATGAAATCATTTCTGCCATCAGCTCTGCTTGTTTTTTCTGGCGTTTTGGCTGTGGTTCTGTGAGGTACGATAGCTATGTTCTGTGTTTCAGGGCTGCTACACCATGCTGTATGCACTGCAGGGAGAGCAGCAGCTGTTGGAGAGACCTGTCGGCACTAAACTGCCGTTAATCCCAGGGTCTAAACCTCAATTTTGCAGGACTGCTCTTTCAGAGAAAGTAAGTGTAACCTAAAATGAAAAGCATGAATACATTTATTCTTATTTAAATCCAAACATTTAAATTGTAAAAAATGACATGTTTATTCATGGTTTTCTTTCTTTTTAGGGGTAAACCAACATGTAAAATTGTATAATATGAAATGATACCTGGGACACATTAACACATTTCTGTGTGTGTTAGTATAATGTGGTTGCTGTAATGATTAAACTGTAAGCAAACTGTCTTCCCTTGACATCTTTGTGCATATAACATCAGGAGTAAGGTTATATATTTTTCTAGACGCAGTATATTGATCACATTATTGAAATTCAGCTGTACTGTATGCCTTAAAGCTTATTGTGCTTACTGTCTTTTTGCAATGTAGTCATTTTTAGTTGGCTACAATGACTGAGAAATTGGAATTTGATTTTCAAAAACGTAGAAAAAAATGATAACAGCGATTCTGGAGTAGTCTTCCAAGAAACTGGCGACAGCCTTCGGAGGGGGGAGAAAAAAAACATTCTCATTTTTATGTTCAGAAACATAGGGGGATACATATCTGTGTTTACCTATACATATCATGTTTTAATAAAATACTTACCTTCTATTTCAGCTGCACCAGTCATCTCCTGACTTCACTCTGACTGATCCCCACGGTTTCCTTTTGGATTCGAAGTACAACAGCCTCCATGACCCCCACCTGCGCACCTATTACCATCGCAAGGGCATGCAGGAGTCTCTGCAGAACAGAGGCTTAATCAATGAGCAGAAGAAAGTAAGGCTGTTTGGAGTTTGTGCAAAGAATGAGGCTTTTTTGGTATGGTGAAGGAGTGAGGTGTTGTCAAAAAAAATAGACCAGGTTCTAGCTCATTTAGCTGTAATAGTTTCCAGTAGCGTGATTTAACTCATGTCTGCACTCCAGCATAGATCTATTCGGTGGGCAGGCCTTTGGTTGTAATCAAAGCATGTAATAGTAGATGTAATCAAAGCAGGCCTATGGTTTGTGCTAAAGTCCTTATGCTCAATAAATATTCAAACACAGAGTACTTGACTGTGCTCTAGATTTGTAAAATAAAAATAAAAACATTTAACCTCCTAGACAGTACTTGAAACATGTTTTGTCTGTTTTCAGGTCCTCTGCTCTTTGAAAGAATACAATCAATATCATAACTACCTTAGCAATGTGAAGTTGCAGTATGACAAAAATTATGTGACTAAACAGGTAAGTGTGATGTTTTTAAACAACCGTCCATCTGATTCTGACTCTTCATCATAGACTTCTGCCTTTATCCAGCCCGCAATCAGTAACGTTTCTGGATGAAGGCTTCCATAATGTTACGATCCCTGCCTCTCGGCAACGGAGGAGGCAGAAGTAGGTGTAGCCCCTATCCATCAGTTCACCTATCAGTTTTCCCATTCACCACCACACTCCCGTCTCATCCTAGTTAAACACCTGTCCTTCCCTACCTCGTTGCTCAGTATTGGTTTTCCCTATCGAGCTTCCTGGTTGCGCTTCTTCTACTCTGTGTTTGTCTTGGATTTCGGCTTACGGTTTTTCCCTTTGGACTTCGGCTTTTCGGATCTCGACTTGGATTGGTACTTTCGCTCTGTCTTGGATTACTGGCTACCTCTGGATTCTCGGATTGCTCTACGGACTACGACTTCGGATCACACTTCGGCTTCGGTACACATTCCCTTTCGGATATCTTGCTCCCCCTGGACTCTCGGCTCGTTCCTACGATTACGGTTTGCTTTTGGTTTACGACTTGGCTTTGTTCGCTCCTGCAAGTGGGTTCACTCACTAGTTCGGTCCCTATTACCGAACTCGTAACAGAATACTGAGCCATTTAACATGGACCCAGCGGAGCAACAGGAGATTCGCACGGCTTTGGATCAGCACGGACAAGCCTTACTCCAGCTCCAGGCTTCTGTCCAACAGATCTCTGCGCACCTGTCTGCAATGCCGCCCATCGGCAATCTAGGAAGCAACGCTGGAGCTGCCGCTTCGGCTCCACCCCCGCCAGCTGCTACACCTGCCCCTCGGCCTCTTCCACTAACTCCACCTGACAGGTTTGACGGCAACCCTACGAAATGTCGGGGCTTCTTAGCACAGTGTGCGCTGGTTTTCAGGCTCCATCCGGAAACCTTTTTTTCTCCTCAGGACAAGATCGCCTTCATAGTTTCACTGCTAACCGGCCGCGCTTTGGAATGGGCTACTGCTCTGCTTGATCACAAGGCTCCTGAAATTCAGGATTATGATCTCTTTTTAGGAAAATTTAAGGGGGTTTTTTGTTATCCTGTAGTTGGTCAAGACTCTGCCTTCCGCCTCTCCTCCATCCGCCAGGGCTGCCGGGCTGTACAAGACTATCCTATAGATTTTCAAGTAGCAGCAGCGGAGACTCACTGGAACAACGAGGTCCTAATTTTTTTTTTCCGTCAAGGACTCAGTGAAGAAATAAAGGATCGTCTGGTAAATATGCCGCAATTGGGCAGTACCTTGGAAGAAGTAATTTCACGAGTATTGGAATTGGATATCAGAATTCGTCAAAGGAGTGCTGAAAGATCTCGGACCTCAATATTAAAGGCTCCTCGGCTTTCTTCTATCAGATCTTTCGACTCAGATCAACCTAGGGAAGTAGCCCGAACCCAGTTAACCCCTGAAGAACGAGAGAGGCGCCAACGAGAGGGTCGCTGCATGTACTGTGGGAAATTAGGACACTTTAAAGCGGCCTGCCCTGCCTCATACTCGTCCTTGAGGCGCAGCCCACCTTCTCAAGTTCCTAAGGTGAGTGAGATTTCTCAATCCCCTCAGTTTTCCTCTGGATTTTTTATTCGTTCTACACTATTCTGGGGTAATGAAAGGAGACCTCTTCTAGCTTTTATAGACTCAGGGGCGGCAGGAAACTTTATTGATGCCTCCATCGCTCAAACGTGGAAATTACCCTTGACCCTAGTGACTACACCACTTCGTGTTCAATCGATCGACGGCTCCCCCGTATCTCCAGGACTCATTAGATGGCAAACTGAAATTATAAGTTTGCAGATTGGCGCCACCCATGTGGAAGACATCTGGTTTTATCTCCTTGAGACCCCAACACATCCTCTGGTGTTGGGCTTTCCTTGGCTACAACAGCATGACCCTAACATTTCTTGGTCCTGAAAAGAAATTTTAGCTTGGGGACCGAGATGTATTAAAGACTGCTGTCGTCTACCAGTACGAATTGCACTCACGGCGGCATCCCCTTCAGGGGTTCCTACCATACCCCCTCAATATTCCGATCTACAGGAAGCCTTTAATGAGCAGGAGGCCTTGACCCTCCCACCTCATCGACCTTATGATTGTGCCATTGACCTTCTGCCAGGTACTATCCCTCCTAAAGGTCGTATTTTTCCGCTCTCCAGTTCTGAGTCTGAGGCCCTGAAAGTCTACATACAGGATTCTCTGAAAGCTGGACTTATACGTCCATCCACTTCACCAGCATGTGCCAGTTTTTTTTCGTGGAAAAGAAGGATGGTGGGCTTCGTCCCTGCATCGACTATCGTGGTCTCAATGAGATCACAATCAAGAATCGGTACCCTTTGCCTCTAATTCCAGCAGCACTTGAGTCGGTGCATGGAGCCAAAGTCTTCACCAAACTGGATTTACGAAAGGCCTATAATCTAATCCGCATTCGGGAAGGGGATGAGTGGAAGACGGCCTTTATGACTACCCATGGACATTACGAATATTTGGTCATGCCCTTTGGTTTGGTTAATGCCCCAGCGGTGTTTCAGTCTTTTATTAATGACATCTTTCGTGATCTACTACAAAGATTTGTCTTGGTCTATCTAGATGACATTCTAATTTTTTCTGATTCCTTCCAGGATCATGTTCTCCACGTCAGAGAAGTACTCTCCCGGCTCATCAAGAATAAACTATATGTCAAACTGGAGAAGTGTACCTTCCATGCTTCAAGGATTCATTTTTTAGGTTATGTCATCTCTCCAGAGGGTGTGGAAATGGATTCGAGTAAAGTCTCGGCGATTACCGATTGGCCCACACCCAAGAACCTCAAACACATTCAACGATTTCTCGGCTTTGATAATTTTTACAGGAAGTTTATTCGAAACTTCAGCTCGGTGGTCACTCCCATAACCTCCTTGACCCGTAAAGGACCAAGACAAGGCAAATGGACCCCTCAAGCCGAAGAAGCATTTCAGCTTCTGAAACACCTGTTCACAACAGCCCCCATCCTAAAACACCCTGATCCAACTTTGCCTTTTGTAGTCGAAGTGGATGCCTCTGGCCATGGTGTGGGGGCTGTTCTCTCTCAGCGTCATGGAGAAAAACAGATTCTTCACCCCTGCGCCTTCTTCTCCAAGAAGTTATCCCCTGCCCAAATGAACTATGATGTGGGTAACCGTGAGCTCTTGGCCATTAAGCTGGCATTGGAGGAATGGAGGCACTGGTTAGAGGGTGCTCATCACCCTTTTTTGATTTACACAGATCACAAAAACCTGGAGTACCTGCAGTCGGCCAAACGTCTTTGTCCTCGCCAGGCTAGGTGGTCCCTTTTTTTTTCCAGGTTTAATTTTTTGATCACCTATACTCCAGGTTCTAAGAACGTCAAAGCAGACGCCCTCTCGCGGATCCATGACCCCCCTGAGGCCGAATTGACCCTAGAACCCATCATTCCATCTGGTAAGTTCCTGGCTGCGGTAAGATGGGACATTGAGGTGATTGTCCGACGAGCCTTGGTTGGGCAGACGGTACCTCCTCAGTGTCCTCAGGACAAGTTATTTGTCTCTCATCCCGTCCGATCGGCAGTTTTACAATGGGGTCATGACTCCCGCTTCGCTGGACACCCTGGAGTCCACCGTACCTTGGATTTCATCTCCAGAGACTTCTGGTGGCCAACTATGGCTAAGGATACCAAGGAGTATGTCCAGGCCTGCGCTATCTGTTCCCAAATGAAGTCTTCCCGAATGAAGGCAGCGGGTCTACTTCAACCCTTACCCATCCCGGATCGTCCTTGGACCCACCTCTCAGTAGATTTTGTTACTGACCTTCCACCCAGCCATGGACACACAACTATTATGGTAGTGGTAGACCGTTTCTCCAAATCTGCTCATTTTATTCCCCTACCATCTTTACCTACAGCTCGAGAACTAGCAGAATTGTTTGTACAGCATATCTTCCGATTGCATGGCATCCCTAAGGATATTGTTTCTGATAGGGGCCCTCAGTTTGTCTCCCGGTTTTGGAGGGCCTTCTGTAAGTCACTGGGCGCCTCAGTCTCACTTACCTCGGCTTACCACCCTCAGGCCAACGGTCAGACAGAACGCATAAATCAGGAACTGCTGACCTATTTACGAACTTATATCTCCTCTACCCATGATAATTGGGTGTCCTTGCTCCTATGGGCTGAGTATGCACACAACTCATTGTATACTACTTCTACTGGCATGTCTCCCTTTAAGTGTGCCTTAGGTTATCAGCCTCCTCTGATCCCTGACTCCCACCCCAGCACAGAGGTCCCTTCGGTTCAGGACTATATCTCTAACCTGAAGACCTTCTGGAGGAAGGCCAAAGCCACCCTTCTTCGCACCTCAGCTCAGCAGAAGAAGGTAACTGATCGGCGCCGTCGGATCCCACCCAGACTTCGACGCGGTCAGTTTGTTTGGTTATCCACTCGTAACCTTCCTCTTAAGCAACCTTCTGGCAACCTTGCTCCCAGGTACATTGGTTCTTTTCGTGTCCTCGCCCAGATTACCCCTGTAATTTACAGACTGGCCTTGCCTCCTACCCTTCGGATCCATCCTACTTTCCATGTTTCCCTCCTTAAACCCTTTCACAGATCCACCCTGTCTAAACCACAACAAAAACCCCCACCGCCTCGAGTGATTGATGGACTCCCTGCTTACACGGTCAATAAAATCCTGGATTCCCGATGGTCTCGTGGAGCCCTACAATATCTCGTCGATTGGGAAGGCTACGGTCCGGAGGAGCGCTCGTGGGTTTCGGAGAAGGATACTCTGGACCCCAATCTCATCAAAGACTTCCACCTTAACTTCCGGATCGTCCCGTTAGGGCGTCAGGAGCCGCCCGTAGAGGGGGGGGTAATGTTACGATCCCTGCCTCTCGGCAACGGAGGAGGCAGAAGTAGGTGTAGCCCCTATCCATCAGTTCACCTATCAGTTTTCCCATTCACCACCACACTCCCGTCTCATCCTACTTAAACACCTGTCCTTCCCTACCTCGTTGCTCAGTATTGGTTTTCCCTATCGAGCTTCCTGGTTGCGGTTCTTCTACTCTGTGTTTGTCTTGGATTTCGGCTTACGGTTTTTCCCTTTGGACTTCGGCTTTTCGGATCTCCACTTGGATTGGTACTTTCGCTCTGTCTTGGATTACTGGCTACCTCTGGATTCTCGGATTGCTCTACGGACTACGACTTCGGATCACACTTCGGCTTCGGTACACGTTCCCTTTCGGATATCTTGCTCCCCCTGGACTCTCGGCTCGTTCCTACGATTACGGTTTGCTTTTGGTTTACGACTTGGCTTTGTTCGCTCCTGCAAGTGGGTTCACTCACTAGTTCGGTCCCTATTACCGAACTCGTAACACATAAGATCTCTCCATTATGCACTTTTGAATATACTGCTGTCATCATGTCATCTTCAAGGAAGTCTCTACCTTGACTGTGTTTGTATTCTAAGGATCAATTTCAATGTTTTCTTTCAGTTTCTTCTCTAATTGCTATGAATCTCATTTCTGTTTTAGTGTTTTGACGCTGATGATGTTGTTGCTTATGTTTGTCACTGCTCTAGCCTATTTTAGCTTCTTCTTGTTAGTTCAGCCATACTGTACATCTTTTCATGCTACGTTGTGTTGTTTATAGCCCATATAGTCCTTTCTGCATGCAGAATATGGGTTTCATATCATAAGAAAAGTTATGAATGAGAGGAAGCTCTTAAGCCTGTTTGGTAATTACTTGTTAATTGGTCTGTGAGTCTCATCCAGCTGTTTCTTGAAAGAAGTCAGCGTTCAACAAGCAGACTTGACTGTGAGGATTTTGAATATTTGAAACAGGTCGCCTTGTAGTCTTCTCTGTTCACGATAACAGAGTTAAAAAAAGATAGTTTTTTTATTCATTGAGGCTGGGCAATATATCTGGATGTTTTTCTTTGTGGTAAACCACTAATTGTACCACCCGAATCGGAGCATTCACTGCTTATCTGTACTGCTCTGTAGACTTTAATCCATTTTCAGTGCAAACAAATGTATTTTTCCAAACACATGTTAATACAGGCAGCTTTTGTGTGTAGTCCAAAACAGAATTTATAAGTCTTCTTTGCCAGACAAGGCTGAAAAATGACTTGAACTTCCATCCATCCCTTTCCATCCACGTCATCTAATCTAACCGCCTCATCTAAGGGCTGCAGGGAGCCGGGGCCTATCCCAGAAAGCAACGGGCTTAAGGCGATATACACCCTTGACCAGAATTTAGTCCATTGCAAGACACACACAGACACAAATTCACTCTAGAACCAATTTTCCTAGAAACCTTTTTTTCTACCAGTATAGTATGGCTTTGGACTGTGGGAGCAAACCAGAGCAAACCGTGAAAAACCCATGTGAATATGGGGAGACCATACAAACTCCACACAGACAAATCACCTCAGGCTCAGAATAGAGCCCCTGGCACCAGTGTTGCGAGATAACAAGGTTAACCACTGTATCCAAGATATACATCTTAAATTGAAATGTTTAGATCAACAAACTACAGTAGCTCAGCCTTCACTCTTATACATATGCAAACACATTCTATCGGTGTGAGTTCAAATTAAAAATCTAATGGAAAAAGTCAGTGTTGGTTTTGAAGTGCACACTCGGCTATAATAGTGCTTAGGAGAACCTTGCAATGAAGGGAGTGTGGCACTCTATTAAAAGGCTGTGCTGGCTTTCAGAAAACAATAGTGAAGAATTTCTTGGAGCTCCAGGAGCAGAACGAGATTCCCAGGGATATCAGCTTCACCGATGTGAGGGAATGGCTCCTTGAGGAAGGATCCAAGAATATTTCAGACCAGTTTATGGCTAACAGAGACAGGTAATAACAGACGGGAGCTCCTCACTCTTTAACAGCAAGTTCCTGCCTTTTGGATTCCTGATTTGTTGTATTTGTATCACATTTTTTTTTGTTTCGCTGTAAATATGTGTAAATATTTTACTGTTATGTTTAAACATTAGATGTCAAGAATACAACTGTAAGTAAAGGTTTGCCTTAAGTTAATTAATTGTGCAAGCAAGTGGAAGTCTTGACTGAGTCAAAGTTTTCCAAAAGATGAACATTTGCTCTACGGAAATACCACATTCACAAATTCCTCTGCTGCTGTCTGACATTGCCTTGTGGATTAAGCTTTCTTTGCTGTTGTTGTTTATGAAGGCACCAGGCAGGAGCTCCGAAAACAGAGGAGATATGCAGTGGTGAAATACAGCGTATGAAAGGTCTGCAGTACAGCAGACAGGCTGAGGTATGAGAATACAGTTTGATTTATTTTGACCCAGGGCTGCTCCTGGTCATCACCTGGATGGGAGATCTTTAATAGCTGGTTTCCTTCTGCATCTTAAACTGATAAGAGACATTTATATCCACTCTGGCAAGTGACCCTGTGACACCTCTGTAAATACAGCTTGATTGGGGAGCAAGCAAAAGATAACAGGATCTCTAGCATAACTGTTTTAAAAGATGTTGTGTTTCTGACAAGTAATTAAGCATTTATGTTGCAAAATGCTCATTAAAAAATTTATCTCACCTTATACTGTATATGCCTCTTCAAGCCGAACAGATTTCTGCAGAGTGGATACCCTTAGTGAATCATGTTACTGTATCGTCACACTTAGACTTCAGACACTTTTCATACGCTTTTATGAATCTTACATTCCACACTGTAGCTTAACTCACTTTTGAAACACAAAGTTTATTCACCCCTCTCATTGATTTATCAGCTTTCAAATCACCAGCATTATCAATATACAGTATATAGCTTCATCGGTTTTCTACATCAGCTTAATCATGTTTCTTGTTTTTTTTTTCACATTTTCACTGTACATTGCTGTATGGTACGTTATTTTCCCAGTTATTTTGTCTTTGGGCTTCCCAGACCACATTCAGCTGCTGAATGCTCCTAATATGCTGAAAAATGCCCAAAGGCCTCATTTGCTAGATTGTAAAAAGGGGAGAGATTCAGCTCCACATGATCTAACAGATTCCTCAATATTTACTGTACCACCTATAAGCAGGTGACATATATAAATATAAATGTCTAGTAGCGTAGCTGTTCTGTTTCTCATCAGCTTTGCCTTTTCACTGATGGCTCTACAGATGTTGAAAATCAGAGAAAGGGCTTTACAGATGAGAATAGAGGAAGATTCCCGGAGGGAGGCGCGACAGGCCCAGCTGAAGAAACAGACCAGAGCTAGAAGGCACATAAAGGTACTGGAGTAATGAATGTTTGGATTCATCCTCTTAAGGTGAACTTTTCTTCATGCAAATTCCGGACTTGACACTGACCTTGCAGCTATATTTTGTTGTATTTCCAAGATGACCACCTATAGGTTTAAATTAATAACCTAAACTAATACCTTTTGGATCCTCGGTGACCACAATGAGCATGGTATGTTGGCACCTCTTATATTGTGCATCTACTCTAGGGTGGTTATGCCAAGATATGCTACAGAGGTGACAAAACACCATATTCTGGTAGTGTTTGGTGCCTCCAATTCATGGTTATAGCACTGCATCTCCAAAGCCCATGGTTTATCTCCAGCCTTGGGCACCTCCCTGTGTGGCATTTATTCTGCGTGTTGTGGGTTTTAATTCCAAGTAACATCCCAGAGACATGCTGCTTTGCATAATTGGCTGTTCTAAAGTATCCCTCAGGGGTATCTCCCCAAGAGGATCCAAGAGGGTGGTTGATGATCTCTCCTCTTCATTACCTAAGCATTAGAGGAGAGACATTGCTGCTTCAATCTCTTATACCCAGCCTGCAAGGTTCTGAACTACACACAGAGTCTTTCATCCAAGTAATGTCGGACCCAGCCTTTCTTCTTCTGAGCTCTGACCAGACCCAGCTTCCCAGCTTCAGGGTGCTGTAGATTGAGATGAGATTGGAGTCTCCTGTAGTGACCTTATGGACGGGAAGTTTTCTACTAGCAACAAGATGTTCAACAATGAGATGGACCTTTTCATCTTTTGTTGAGAGGCTTTCCTTTTTCATTAAAGAATAGCCACTTGTGAAAGGTTTTCTGTCATTCTCAGGCATTTGAATTCTATAAAAGGAAGGTTGCTCTCCAGCAGCAAAAGCTAAATGAGAGTTTACAGGAAAGGAAGGATTTTGAAAGAGAAATGCAAGACAGAATAAAAAGGCAATATTTTAATGAGATTCTTCAGTCTGGAAAACAGGGTAAGGTTCTAGATCCAATAATTTGCAGTGGTACAACTATGACTTAGTTCACAATTTAATGTGTTTTAGTTTGTTGGCTAGAAGGAATGATGCAGGTTGACAACATCTTCAGGTTTACTACTTATTACAGAACTGTAGAATTTGTTTAATAAACACCTACAATTACAAAATTCCAAAGCTTTTCAATCATATGTCTGTATGAAAAGAATAATATGTATGTACTGAGATCAGAACTTTTTAAAGGGAAACACGCAATAAGTTGCAGGTATCATAAAATAATACATTAAGAAGGAATCCTTCATTATCTTCAGATTGTTTAATTTCCAGCCACAACATGTACATACATTATATTCAACATTTCTGTAATCCACATTTACAGTATCTATTGATCTAAACTATCTGAAATAACTATTCAACTAAAATGATGTTTTCTTTGTGGCACAGCTTCTACTGAGATCATTAGCACGGAGAATAGAGACGTTACCATTGCTAATGAGAAAAGTTCTAAAATCACCAAAGGTCAGTATTTTCATTTGTTTCTAGAAAAAATAAAGGTTTTGAAAAAAGTTATGTTTTGACAAATTTTCCAATGCAGCTGCAGAGAAATTCAGTGGGTGCTGAGATACTGAAAGATATTGTGAAAGACAATGGAACATATAATCCAAAAAATCAGTTTAGTTCAATTCAGTTTTATTTGTATAGCTAATTCAGATAAAAACATGTCAATGATTAATGCACAAGTGTTGGGTTTTGAAAGCTTTGGTAACATCTACTGTGAAGGCTGAAAAAGGTACCAATTAAGTCTGGGGATCTCTGGGCAGCCATTGTGCCACAGTCTGGTGCAGTAAAAGTGTTGTGAGCTAAGGTGTGAAAATGATTTAAATTATATGGGTAAACAGATAAATAAATCTTAATCAGCATCCTAATTGTATCTATGAATAAATACATATTTTCTGCCTTTTTTGGATGTTAATTGGATTGATCACTTTTTTATGCATGCCATGAGAATTCTAATGCGACAATAATTCTTTTCTCTTGGGTCAGTTCATATTTCACCTGACTCCACTGAAGAGGTGACTACTGATTCCAAATGGTTTCATGAAGTCCCTCTGATCAGTCAGCTGTCTGATGGGTAAGTCCTACATTCTGCAGTTGTGGTATGTTAAGCATCAGTGCTTACATAAAGTTTTTATTTTAAGCATTTTAAGTATGGTGATACGTAAATGTTTAAAGAGCAACTGTTTTCTATTTTGAGCTCACTTCCCCAGCTGAGTTCGTGAAATTGTTTTTTCTCTCTTTGCGAATGCATGAATCAGTCTGTTAACAGTACAGAACATGTGCATATTGTTGTGTTAGCTCATGTGCACTTTTCAAAATCCTAGATATAGTTTACCATAGACTGGCTTTGTTGTAATGACTAGAACATTGACTTTGAATATTGATATTGACAATGACTAGAGCAGCAGTCAAAATACACTAACTGAACCTTCGCAAAAATAAACTGTTGTATTGAACTTATGTATAACTCTGATCATACTGCATTACAACAATAATATATTAGTCATATTAAAACACATTTCTATCATGATAACTAACAATATGTTGTGGCACCAGTATAAAATGTGAAGTTTTTCTGAAGTATTGACAGTGGGAGAAATGTCTGGTCGTGTTTGAACGGATGTTATGTTTCAATCAACAACCACCAGAGGGCAGTAACAACTAAGTAACACTAAGTCATCAAATGCGTTGGAAACGCATTTTGGGCTTTGTCCTGAATGATGCAGCAGCAACATACAGTTGTATGCAAACGTTTGGGCACCTCTGGTCAAACTGCCTGTTTCACAGAATCTTTAAATTCTCTAAGGTCTAATCTCTATGAAGTTAACAGGGTACAAACATAAACATGACATATTTCTTCACATTTCAATGCAGAATTACTATTTATTTTCTGAATTTAACTGTATTTGTCATGTGTCAATTATGAGGTACCCAGTATGAAACTGGTTAGATACATTGCGCCTGTTTAAGTAGTTGTTGTTGAAAACACAATGATGTAAATTACCAGTGATCTTGCTTCACATAGGAACACGATTGTACTATACTCGCTAAAGTGTTATGGAACAGTTGCAGTTTGAAGTTTAAGATTTATCATTTCCAATGTGCTATTTTGTTGTGGTGATTTTTATTTTATAAGCCTCTCATATTAAAGTTAAAAACCTAAGCAAGTTTTAGACATCCAGTAGGTAAATTGAAAAAGTACGAACACAATTGTGGTTAGGAGGCCATCTTTTTTACACAGGAATATGCTTTAAAATAGATTAATTGTTCTGCCACTAGAAAAGATGCCTATATATTGTTAATTAGTCACCATTTTTTATTATTGCAAAATATAGTTCGTATTTTGTCCATGTAGTAGCAATGTCACACTAATTAATTTTTATCATAATGTTTTTTAGTGAAAGGAAGGTGATTGAGAACAGTTTATATGGACAGGTAAGGTACACTGCTTATCTGAATGTAATGGGTGCATTTTATTTTTCCAGATAGCTCCTTGAGGTTAAAATGCACAGTGTCATAACTAAAGAACAAATGTAAAGAAATATGTTAATTTGTTCCTTCAGTACAGTAAATCCTGAAATTTAGTCCACCTAGCTGTTGCTTAGTGGTTCCTTCCCTGACATGTTCAGCTCAGCTCCCACTATGTTTTGATTGTGGCTGCCCTGGCGTCAGAGCCACATAGCCACTCCTCAGAGCAGAGATATTTCACTATGCCAAAGGTCTGCGCCTCTTTGCCAGAGAATATTAAGGTGTCCAGGTTCCAAGGGGGTGACTTCACTTTCTACCATAGACTCGATGCCAAAAGAACACTTTGACACTGCCTCCTCTGGAATGAAACAGGGGTCTGCACATTTAATTATTTATAAATTAAGGGATCCACTTAAAATATGCAATACTGACCATTCTATTTCTTTGGTTAGACTGGTATTCTGTTGTTCTTGCTTCATTTATATATTAGAAATACTGTACTGTATATATTTTTCTATACATACAACAGTATATCTATAATAGATTTTTACTATACTGTATAGACAACAGTATATTTGTATTAGTTGCGTCTGTGCTGGCACTCAAAATTGGGTTGCAAATTTCTAAATGTTAACATGGGAAACAATGAACCCTGACAAGTAAGTAAAAGTAGGTCTTATATTGATAGGTGTACTGTATATTGAACATTTTTCGTGCTCTGTGGTTACTTTTGTACTATTGCTTTAAAACAGATAACAACGGAAGAGCTTAACGAAATGGCGGAGAATATAGTGGTGTGGGTGGCAGCGTCTATCATCAGAGTGCTGCTTCCAGCCGTCTCGCTTTACAGTGAAGAGAGGAGCAGGAGCGTGTCTCACTGCTCCTTTGAGTCCCCGGTTTACTTCAGCAGTAGTGAGGAGGCCACCCTGAGTTCTCATTCTCTGCTTGGTACTGAGTCAGGGTCCACATGGCAGTCCCAGAGTAGGAGCAGTAGCTTCTGGTCAACGAGATGCAGGATCTCCACTCCCTTCCCTTCACCCCTCTCGTCCTCGGGTAGTTCAGGAGAAGAAACAGGGAAAAATACACCCTGCTTAAAATCCAGAGCACCCTCGAAGGAGATTGTGGTTGCTGATGGAGGAGAAGATGCTGGAAAGCCCCTCTCAGAACCTTTGAAGGACCTTTTTGGAATCACTAAGTCAAGTATAATTACAAAAGCAGAACGTATAGTACAGGATGTCCTTAGCAGAGCCCTCACTGAAGCACAGCTTCCTTCTCAGCTGATGGAACCCCAGTGTTGTGCGTTAGGTGTCTTGATCACCCGCTGCTGATCGAATAACCTTGCCACTGAACTTGTGGATGGTGTTCTTGGACTTGTCATCTCTGCCTTGTCAGAAAATAAGCAAAGAATTCCCACCCCTAAGACTGTGCGTGTTAATCTAGAAGCACAGACAGAATCTGTAGCCTCAGGGGTTGCCAGTGAGATTATACAAGTTGTCTCTGGAAGACTCCAGCCTTTTTTCACAAGCGCTGTTGAGTCAGGGTCAACCTGTAGACTCCTGGGTGGCCATGGTGGTGACCTACATGTAATAGGACAATCCCAGAGACTCCACTCAGAACAATATGATGAGGCGGAGTTAGCTGTCACGGCAACAGAAATAATCAGTACTGTCTTACAAGAAGTCAAGAGTGAATTCTGCAAAGCAAATACTGAAAATAAGATGAGTGACGTGAAAGAAACATATTCAGGCGATAACCAATCAATGAGTGACTTTGTGTCAGCAATTCTGAAAAATTTAGAAACGATTTCACCCTCCTCCAGTTTATCTGTGGAGAAGAACTACCTTCTTCAGAGACCTGATGCCCAGCAGAATGAGAGAGATGAGGCGAAAGTGACTAAGAAAAGAACAAATGGCAGTAGCCCCCCATCTTTCAAATTAAAGTCTCACTCCTCGGAATCAAGTGTGGGAATGAAAAGCGCAAACAGTGATATTGCTTTTGGGATCTCTAAAGCCAAAATCATTGAAATTGCTGAGCAGATAGTATCTCAGATCATTGAAAAAACAAAGTGGGATTTCACCCCTGTGGGTAACAATTTACATGAGAGTAACTCAAAAGAGTCATTATTGCTCCCAGAAGCTGCAGAAATCTCCATTTTGGAAAAAAGAAGTCCAAAATCTCAGATTCCCAACAATAGGGTCACTGTTATTGCCAAGGACATTGTAAATTCTGTTTTTGAAAATGTTTTGTTTGCACTGAATTGTATTGAAACAAATAAATATCTGCAAGAATCCAATAAAAATGTTGCTGCTGCTCCTCAAACTTCTAGAGGCAGCACAGAAAGAGGATCCATTGATCATACTTTTGACTTTAGTTCAGTTGCAAAAGGCATCGTAAGGACTATATTTGGAAAGCTCAAATCTTTACTCACCCAGACTAAAGAAGATGTATCTAGTTCCAGTTCTCCTGCTCAAATCAATGCAAAGAGCTCAAGGGTCAGCTCTTCATCAAAAACTTCAGTGTTTTCTGATTCTGTGTCAGATATTTCAGATTTGTGCACCTATACAGTAGAAACTGCTGGAGCCATTTGTGAAGCAATGAAAAAAGAGTTAGACCAGGAGATTTATTGCACAACAGTGGCAAAGAAGGCTTCAGATGAAAGCCTTCTGGCTAGAGAGGTTGTTACTTCAGTTTTGGAGTACCTTGAAGAGCAATATATTTTAGACACCATTAAAAGCCCTTCACCATATCCTAAAGACTGGGAGAGAGATGCTTCTACATTTATAAGAGAGGAGAGTATTCAAGATCGATCAAAATCCCAGATATCTCCTGTTGAAGAAATCATATTATCTGATATTGATAAGGCAACAGGACAAGTCCCTAATCAAATTACAATGGAGATTTGTAGATATCCTCCAAAGGTGGTGTCATCTGAGAACATTTCTTCAAAACAGCAAATTGGGCAAATGGACATGAACTTGGTTGAGGACAATTTGAGTGTTTCCTCTTCTGGAGAAAGCATCATATCAGATGGAGAAGGTGAAGGATCAGAGAAGATGCCGAGGACCTCCAGCTCTGTATTCCATCGTACAGCAACAAGGATAATAAGTGAAATTATTGAAAAAGCAGCTGCAAAATTTATATCTTCTGGACTTGCCCATCTCCCAGAGCAACCAAACAGTACAGCTGATGATGTATGTAAAACACCGGATGCAACAAAACATGCTCAAGAAGCAATGTCCTCAGACTCATCTTCTCATGTGCAAACCACTGAACTGGCTTCAGATATTGTTGTTGATGTTTTAGAAAAACTACATTACGCTACATGCTTTGAGAAGATTTCTTTCTCAACAGACTACAAAGATAAATTAGAAAGTTCTGATACAGCCCTGTTACCAGGAACATCAGAAATTAAAACTGATACTAGAAGAGCTGAGCACATAGGACAATGACTGAGGAACTCTTCAAAACTGTGAAGAACAAACTGAAACACTTTTGGAATCAGAAGAGCCTGTCTTTGTTCAAAGCAAGGAAAGTTTTATCTGCTAAAGAGCAGAGATCAGCAGATTCACTTGAGATGTTTCCTCCTTCAGTCCAGGTTTCACACCTGAGCTTTAGTGAACCACACTTGACTAAGAAAAGCATGTCAGTAACAAACTCGGCACCCCGTAAGCATCTTAGTGAAGATTCAGAACCTTTAGGTGTGTTAATGAACGTTGATTTCTCATGGCAAAGCAGGACTACTCAGGAAAATCAGGCAAATTTAATCATCTGTGCCAAGGATGTTGGCAGTCAGATATTGCAAACAATCAGGAGTGAAATAAATCGGGGTGACGACAAAGGATGTTGCTCAGGATAAAGCAAAACCCTCAGAAGAAACCCTTCAAGCAAGTGAACTGGTGGATTCTGTTTTATCTACATTTGAAAATCTTAAAGTTTCAGATGTGGTCTTAAAGCCAGATTATGAAACAATGCACCTCTCTGGTGAACAATATGGGAAAGACAGGATGTCTAGTGCAGAAGACACTGTCCATAAAGAATACACTAAAAGTAACCGTAGAGAATATTCTGTTCAACGTTTCCCACCCATAAATGTGCCTGGGATGGTGATTGATTCTTATACAGATGACACAGAAGTCATGACTCGGGACACTCCCTATAGAGCCTTGACTGATGCTTCATCAAAGCTTCAGGATCAACCTACACCTACAGCAGAACAAGAAAATGAATTGACATGTAAAAGCAATCGAGTTCCCCGGTCCTGTGTTTGGAAGAAACCCTCTACTGCAAATGACATGGGACTAGGTGAACAAGAGTTCATGGAACTTCCTTGCAGAAGCAATGTGATAGAAGATTCATTTACAGCTCAAAACAGCTTAAATGCTGCAGAACAAAAGAGAGGCTCAGAGAAAACAACAGTTGACAATTTTGAGGAAGGAGACCAGCCAAGCCCTCTCATTTCACCAAAGCTTGACTTCTCAGCAGAACACATAGCCCGTGCAGAGTCTGCAGTGTCTGACATTGAAATTGTTGCCATGGGTATTGTTGACATTATTATGGGCAAACTTGATGTAACGGTGGCCTCAGATACAAAAAGCAAGTCTAGAGCAAGCCAAAAGAAATCAGAGTGTGCTGCTGGTCTCATCACTGAGAATATAGCATTTCAAACCCACTCCAATAATGTTAATTTGAACATTGAAAAGCTTTCAGCTGAAGAGGCGTCCTGGGCATCTCAAGTACCAGGAGCCACAGCAAAGCACAATCTCCCCCCACTGCAGACAAGGGTTTCAGACGAGCCTAAGGACCAAGTCAGGACCTCCACAGAGAGTCCTACAATGAGTCCTATTGAAAGGAAAGTGGAACAACTTGTCTCGAGTGGATCTCTGCGTGTATTTTCAGAAGAACTTGTCAAAAATGTTTTCCATTTAATTTTGAAATCAGGAATTGCAGTACAATTGGGCACAGCTCACAAATCTAATTCAGATCCAATTTTAAAGAGCCCCCTAGTAGTTCAGGATTTATCCCATCCAAAGTCCTCAGAGCTTTCTATGCAGTTGTTGTATTCATTTACTGAGAAATCAGTGAAAAGACTGTTGAAGCAGTGCCTCAGTTTTCCCGATTCTCCAACGTTTGACACAAATGAGAAGGATGTTTCACTTTTTCAAGACTGTGATACAAATACGGAATTGAAGTCTTCCCAAAGGATTTCAGAGAAAGTGTCTCTGACTGTCAAGGATCACAGACTACAGAAAAGTACTGAACCATCAGTGCCCAGTTCACAGATGTACCATGATGCAATTAATCAGCTTTCCAGCTTGCTTGTAAAGTCTGTCATGGATGTTTTGTCTGCTGCATGTGATTTATCAATGGAACCTGAAGAGAGTGAAAATCAAGGTAAGAAGGAAATCAAATCAAATCATTTAAAAGTGTATTAACATTTTAGTTGCTATGAAGTACAAGTTAAAAAATGTAGTGACTGTATGTAAATATACAGTACCTTGATTTTCTATCTGTTGTATCTTTAAAAGTTTTTGATGTATTTAGACCAATATAGTGTAGGCCATAACTATGAATGAGAGAATGAGTGAATATAGCCATATATTCAGTAGCCATATATAACGTATCTGTGAATATGGCTGCTTCTTTGTTTGTAGTTACCTGAGCTCCAAGATGTAATAGTTTTACAGGAACATGAAGCTTTATACTCAAATATTTTGTGATGCCTGTCATTCGTTACTTCTCAATATAATTTAGTGTTTGTTTCATGCTTTCTGATATTTTGCTTTACTATCATTAAATGAAAAGCTCTTTGTTAACATAGGTAATATACCAGCAGCCAGGGTGACTTCAGAAATTGAGAAGAGTTCTTCTGAGGAACTGAAAAGAGACTCCCACCTTGAAAACAGTTCTGAAATCAAACCACTCAGTGTCCCTGTAGAAATGTTGAATATTGAACCGGTTTCCTCAGTTGGGCTCCAGGAAATTTCTATGGCTAAATCAACAGAATCACTTAATATGACTTTAGTGTGTACTGAGACTGTGGAAAACATCATAACACAGCTGCTATTGCAGATATACCCTACTTTGATAAAAGAGGAAACGTCTACAGAAATCCCAGGGAAGATGTCTGTGTCTTTGCTGAGTCAGATAGCTGTGGACCTCTTTGACAGTGTGTTGCAGGACTTGTCCAAAAACCAGGAGATAACAGTTGTGAAACAGGATAATGATGTGTTTCATGAACCACACAAGATTCAGCAGGTTCCCAGCTCTGTTCACAATGAATTGCTATGTCAAACTGGATCCCAACAGGTTCTACAGAAAGCGGTAGCCACCAGAAATGAGACAGTGGTCAAAACCATAATCAGTTCTATGGTGACCAACATTTCCAAGCTGACACATTTAGCTTCCTGATATTCATCCGTTTCACCAGAGACCAGTATTAGCAGAGAAGCAAGTGAGATCGTTGATGAGGTGATGGGTGATATTAAAATAACTAGTGAGCACAACAAAGAGGCAACACCCAGTGCTCAGTCTTCTGAAGTTTCTCTTGTTTCTTCTGAAATAGTACATGGAGTCACAGATAATCTGCTAAAGAAAATTCAGCTAAACTGTTCCAGCCCTGAGTCCAGTACTCCTCAAGCTGCCATTGACATGGAAACCCGGAGCACTGGGCAGCTCATGTTCACCAAAATGGACCAGTTAGAACCTTCACCTGTTATTGGTCGAACAGTCAGAAGAAAAAAACTGCAGTCTTCTATGACAAAGTCTCCAAAAGACTTTTCTCCAATAGTCCCAAGTGGTTTTAAAATCAGTTTCCAGCCAGAAGACACTATGGATAAGCCCTGCTCATCACGTTCCCTAGGAGAAGCTGTTGGTGTGACACCTTGTTCTAATAAGAAAAAAGATTGCTTAGCTTCTGAGACCCCAGAGAAGCCTGGAGATTATCTGGTTCAAATAGTCCAGGGTCTAGAAGGAGTACAGCAGTGTAAGGGTTCAGGGAAGACAGTTAAGAAGACTAAGAAGAGCTCCTCAAGCCCAGACTGTATGAAAACACAACCTATGGAGTCCTCTTCGCATGATGTGAAGGTTGATGAGCTGATGAGTGATATTAGAATCGCTAGTGAGCACAACAAAGAGGCAACACCCAGTGCTCAGTCTTCTGAAGTTTCCCTTGTTTCTTCTGAAATAGTACATGGAGTCACAGATAGTCTGCTAAAGAAAATTCAGCTAAACTGTTCCAGCCCTGAGTCCAGTACTCCTCAAGCTGCCATTGATATGGAAACACGGAGGACTGAACAGCTCCAGTGCGCCAAAATGGACCAGTTAGAACCTTCACCTGTTATTGGTCGAACAGTCAGAAGTAAAAAACTGCAGTCTCCTATGACAAAGTCTCCAAAAGGCTTTTCTCCAACAGTTCCAAGTGGGTTTGAAAACAGTTTCCAGCCAGAAGACACTATGGATAAGCCCTGCTCATCACGTTCCCTAGGAGAAGCTGTTGGTGTGACACCTTGTTCTAATAAGAAAAAAGATTTCTTAGCTTCTGAGACCCCAGAGAAGCCTGGAGATTATCTGGTTCAAAGAGTCCAGGGTCTAGAAGGTGTACAGCAGTGTAAAGCTTCAGGGAAGACAGTTAAGAAGACTAAAAAGAGCTCCTCAATCCCAGACTGTATGAAAACAAAACCTCTGGAGTCCTCTTTGCATGATGTGAAGGTTGATGAGGTGATGAGTGATATTAGAATCACTAGTGAGCACAACAAAGAGGCAGCAACCAGTGCACAGTCTTCTCAAATTTCTCTTGTATTTTCTGAAATAGTACATGGAGTCACAGATAATCTGCTAAAGAAAATTCAGCTAAACTGTTCCAGCCCTGAGTCCAGTGCTGAAGATCTGAAGAGACCTCTGCAAACCTTGAGTGAAATGGTTATAAGTATTACTGAATCTGTGATCATGCAGTTATCAGCTGTTCCAGGAATTACTATAGGCACACCTGACCATGACAGATGCATCTTTATTCAGCCTTCGGATGCAGACCAAATGATTGAAAAAGTGTACAATGACTTGCTGCAAGAAAGTGGCTCCCTTATTGCATTATACGATGCAATAATGTCCAAAAATCAGGAAGTGTCCAATGCCATTATTGTATCTTTGGTTAAAGAGCTCTCAAAGCTCTACTTTTCAACAGCTGAGTCTTCAGCCTTAGGTCCTTCTCCTTCCTCCATTACAAACGAAGCCACTAATGATGTGAACAGCAGTGAAAATGACACCTTTAATCTTGGTTGCCAAGAAAAGGGAATGTCACCTCCAGAGCCCCCTTCTGATATTCAACCACTTTCTGATATTCCCCTACCATATTCAGATATTGTGAAAAAAATTGTAACTAAGCTGCTCTTAAGAATTCATCCTTTTTCTCCAAAGAGGGAGAAGAAACAAGAACAGATTATGGATAGTTTATCTTGTTGGGAGCTCAGTGAATTTGCTGTGGGCATTATTGAAAATGTGCTGAAGAAACTATTGTAGATTAAGCCGGTTCAGGGACGCCAAATATGTAATCATAGTGGCTCTCTGAAGGCACCAGTTCTGTAGGGTTTGGGCATTTACTGAGACAATTATTAATTGTAGCAGTAAATCACAAAGTTGATTCTTTTGATGCCTTTAGAATCCAACCATGCGACATAACTCAAACAACGCACACACACACAGGTACTAATACACGAGGATACATTTATTAATACATAGAATATGCATGTAAATCTAACCAATCTTATCGTGAGGGTTATCAGAATACAAAAGATATATATTCAATCAGTTACAAAGTGTTACACATATCAAGAGGACATACGTTCAGTATATCATTCATTAAGACCGTTTCGTAAAGTGAACTTGGTTACAACTTCTACATTAGATACTCAAACAAGTACATAACTCTTAGGAATTAAATTGATGTCAACTGGTTGGGATAACAATTGAATTCTCGAGCTGTAATGCATTGAAGTTGAATACTCATCCAATCTTTGGGGATTCAGATCTCCTGCGGGCACAAAGAAACAGTTGCAGGCTGTTGCTGTCCAATCCGCGCTCTCTGGCTCGGTGCCAGGCTGTGCTGTGCGGCTTGCGACGGTGCGCTGCTGATGCTCATTGTTGGCTTTAACTAGCAAAGTTTGTGCACAGGAGAAAAGATGACTGTGGGTCCCAGCAAGTCAGGAAGAGGACCGGTTCGTTCCTGATGAAAAGCTAGTTCTGAATAGTGATTCAGCTGTCCACAGTTCCGACCTGTTCACGAGGCCTGCTGCTGGTTACTCTCTGGCAACCTCCACTCTAGACTCTTAGAACAAAGGAAAGTTCTGGCACTCGGACACACTGGCCGTTCCGTGGTTGTCCGGGCTGAGTCTCAGGATGGTCGGGAGGCGCGCTGCGAGAATGTCCTGCCCTTGGGATTCTCCTTTGAATTCCCTTTAGAATTGTTGAATCTGAATCTGAATCTGGATCTTGTTGAATCTGAATCTCACAGGCTCTCTGTGTTGCCTGTTTTTACCTGGAGGAACTTCAGCTCATTGATTGGCTGAAAGTTCCATGGGCATCAGAGTCCCACGTGGGTTACTCGGCCCTACCAGTCCCTGATTGGTTGATCAAGGCGAGATATGAGTCACTTACTCCTGACACTTAGTAATGCAGTCCAGATGTCCAACGGGCACTCCCTAAACAGACAGGTGCCAATGGATGACCATTGATCATGATAGCCAGGCTTAGCTAAGTGCATCCCCCTGTGGGAGCTGTCCTTATCAAAAGAAAACATCTTGCATGAATAGTTTCTCTGTGGCTGCACCACAGAGATGAACAGAGAAATGGGGCCTCATTTGGGAAGCTCAGAAACATTTAATTCTGCCTTATTATTAAGCCTCGCCGCTACACTATTTACAGCCCCAGATACCTCAGAATGTAATCCAACAATGGGAAGCAATATCCAATGTGAGCTGGTTTCTGTCAAACAAGTGGCCAGCTGTATTTACAGAGACCTGCTGCAGAGTGCTGGTTCCAAAGACAACTTACAACAAGCAGTAGCAGCCAAGAGTGAGGCCCTGGCCCAAAAGATAGTTGATTCTCTTGTGAGAGAAATTATGAAGTTCCAACATTCAGATATCGAGTCTTCAGATGCTCCTCAAGCTGACAATGATATGGAAACCCGGAGCACCAAGCAGCTCATGTGCACCAAAATGGACCAGTTAGAACCTTCACCTGTTATTGGTCGAACACATGCAGTGAAAGATATCTCTCCCAGTCTTTAGGATATGGTGAAGGGCTTTTAATGGTGTCTAAAATATATTGCTCTTCAAGGTACTCCAAAACTGAAGTAACAACCTCTCTAGCCAGAAGGCTTTCATCTGAAGCCTTCTTTGCCACTGTTGTGCAATAAACCTCCTGGTCTAACTCTTTTTTCATTGCTTCACAAATGGCTCCAGCAGTTTCTACTGTATAGGTGCACAAATCTGAAATATCTGACACAGAATCAGAAAACACTGAATTTGTTGGTGAAGAGCTGACACTTGAGCTCTTTGCATTGCTTTGAGCAGGAGAACTGGAACTAGATACATCTTCTTCAGTCTGGGTGAGTAAAGATTTGAGCTTTCCAAATAAAGTCCTTACAATGCCTTTTGCAACTGAACTCAAGTCAAAAGTACGATCAATGGATCCTGTTTCTGTGCTGCCTCTAGAAGTTTGAGGAGCAGCAGCAACATTTTTATTGGATTCTTGCAGATATTTATTTGTTTCAATACAATTCAGTGCAAACAAAACATTTATCACCTATCAATATAAGACCTATTTTTACTTACTTGTCAGGGTTCGTTGCTTCCCATGTTAACATTTAGAAATTTGCAACCAAATTTTGAATGCCAGCACAGATGCAACTAATACAAACATACTGTTGTCTATACAGTATAGTAAAAATCTATTATAGATATAGGTTGTATGTATAGAAAAATATATACAGTACAGTATTTCTAATATATAAATGAAGCAAGAACAACAGAATACCAGTCTAACCAAAGAAATAGAATGGTCAGTATTGCATATTTTAAGTGGATCCCTTAATTTATAAATAATTAAGTGTGCAGACCCCTGTTTCATTCCAGAGGAGGCAGTATCAAAGGGTTCTTTTGGCATCGAGTCTATGGTAGAAAGTGAAGTCACCCCCTTGGAACCTGGACAGCTTAATATTCTCTCAATCAAAACCTAGTGGGAGCTGATCTGAACATGTCAGGGAAGGAACCACTAAGCAACAGCTAGGTGGACTAAAATTCAGGATTTACTGTACTGAAGGAACAAATTAACATATTTCTTTACATTTGTTCTTTAGTTATGACACTGTGCATTTTAACCTCAAGAAGCTATCTGGAAAAATAAAATGCATCCATTACATTCAGACATTACAAACAGTGTACCTTACCTGTCCATATAAATTGTTATTGTTATTGACCAACAGTTCCAAACCTGTAAAAATGTCTCTTATCAAATTAGGATGGACCTGTTCTGTACCTACTGTAATTAACAGACATTTGTTTAGAAAGTACTGGAAAATGGAACTCTTATTTTGTAAATATGATGATAGTTGTGTTGTGCATTTTCCTTTACAATAAAACTACAAATCCAGATTTGTTTTCCCTAATACTGTATAACATCTCAGAAATATCCCTATTGTCAGTTCATAGCATACGTACTAAACTCACCTGTCTGTGGATGTCAGCTTTATCACTTAATTAGTACAAGAGCAATCAGGTGAGTTAATGCTACTATAGAGAGACTTGCTCACAGTATCATCTACATTTCCAAACTGATATCTGCATCATAAAAAAACTGAGATGCATTATTTTCTATACATGCAATTGTAAACATTCACATTGATTTCTTATTTTATATTCCATTGTCTGCCTTTATTCTAGTGTTAACGTCAGTGCTAAAACATATACACACCCCATAATCCTTATCTTCTTCTCCGTAAGAGAAGTGTTACTTGTTTTGATTTACTTTTAAAAATGAAACAACAGTCACTGAACTGTAACTTTTTGTTTTTTTGTGACAGGAGTTGCCCGGACACTCATCTTGGTATGTGTACAATCCCAGCTTTAATAAGGACAAAAATCTCAGTCCAGCCCAAAGCAAGAGTGGTCTGGGCATTGACATAGCAAAACATTACATGACCCCAATGCAACTGACCAAAACATCTGAGAGCAAAGGGCTTCTCTCGCACAGCAACATCCCCTTTGCAGTTAATACGCCGGATGAAGATGTGAATGTGAGCCAGAAAGTCAAGAAACATCCTTTGAAAAAGTTTGGCTCCATGATAAAGCATAAGATCATGGGTAATAGGTCAAAAGACGTCAGAATTCAGAATGAAACAAATCCATCTTTGGAAAACTTAAGAGCCCAGGGAACATCCAGTGGACGCGGGAGCTGTGAAAGCTTTGGACCATTTAAAGTGCCTGATGAGCCTCAAGGAGCCTCAAAAACACAAGGTATTGATTAGATACCCAAACTTTAATTATTAATTAATTTGGGCATTATTGTATTTTTAATATTAGCACTACAGAAATAATTTGAATAGAATGCTCATTTGTACATCAAATAACATTCTAGAAGACATTCCTATTAATTGCAAACAACAAGAATAGCAACTGCTATGGTGGCCAATGCTGAATGTTCTGTATGAATAATGACTACAAATTTATCAAGATCAATACAGTACGTAACAGTTCAAGTTTAATACCTGTGGAAGAAATATTCCTAAATTGTTTTCTTTGTGTGCTCATAGTTCTTCAAAAAAGAAGTTTTTAGTTTGGACAGATTCAGTAGGAACAAGCCTCAGAACACTCCAGATGGTGAGTATTTAGTTTGTGACTGTGATTTTATTCTGTGTAGCACATTAGTGACAAGTGTGGTTCAGAATTAGACATTGGATGGAATTTATGTAGAATGGGGGAATTCATCTAAATTTAGAATCCTTTAAAAAACAAACTGATTTGTATACAAATTGGCCTTAGTGTTCTGCAAACGTCAAGTTTTATTGACTCTGCTACCTCCATAGGAATGGTGAGGCAGAACTCTAAACTCCACTCTGATCAAGTGGTCAACTGTGCACCTCTACTCTTCACTGATCTCTCTTCTTCTAAATAGTCCATTGTCCAGTGCATCAATCTTTGGCAGTCCTCTTCAACAGTACTCTATTTTCTCCATTTTCAGTGCCCTCCCTCATTCCCTTCTACAGTATCTCTCGGTATAGTAAATATGACTAAATGTGACTTATATGATAGATATAAGATATAAGCTAATACGTCTTCCTTCTTTTACAAGTAAAGTTATGAAAACCACTTTAGAACTAAACAACAGGATCGCTCATATGAAAATAAGACCCTAGCAGTAGTCAATATGGTTTTAGAAAAGGTCATTCTTCCTTTACCATCTTGTTAAAATTCTTCAAACAAGTCACAGCAGTAAACACACACAGAACGTACAAAATGATATGATTAGATTTTAAAGATGCTTTTGATAATGTTCTTCTTAAATTAAAGGCAATAGGCATTTAGGGAAATTCATGTATTGAACTGGTTAAGGGACAGGTAATAGTACAGGTCAGGGGTGAATAGTCCAATAGAAGATGACAGGAATAATATATATGAATGTGATTGAAATGACTGAAAAACAGTTGTCTAATAGCCAAATTACCACACACCTTTAATCAAATAGCTTCTTATTGAATAAACCGGACATTAAGATGCCTCTGGGTAGAACTGTATCCAAAGTCTATCTGACCTGCTGCCATGGAATAAAGAAACTTTAACAGTGACATGTCAAACCACTCTGTGTTTCCAGGGATCCCTGTAATTCCAAACTCCAGGAAGATGCCTAAAAAAACATCTTTGCTGTCGAAAATGTCGACTGCTTTATCCAGAGCCTTCCTGTAATAATCCATCTGCCACCATCAAACATGTTTCACATGGAGGGGAAACTCCTTGCAATGCAAAATCAAAAAAGGAGTTTTAATGATGGGAACTACTGTTTCTGAAATAAAAATAATTGCATTCATGTTTTTGTATAAAGTTGTGTTATTCAAATAGGTGAGCACACTACCACATCCATGACCAGACACTCAACTAAATCACAAAATGGTTTGTTAGTTTTAATGTTGTCTGTAAATGTCTTATTGGTGTACTACACCATTAAAAAAAAACAGTCTTAGCCTTCATAATTCTATTCATAGTTATAGCAAGACCTGATTTACTCTAAGTATTCAAAATCCTCAAAGCTACTGACCCACAGTAGTGCACTTCATAAGATTTAGTAGTGCAGCATGAACTGTTCCGATCCGAGTTCCAAAAGTCTGTGTGCGAGTTCCTCTTGCGCACGCCAGTGAGTGCACAAGATCAATGGTAAAGCTGCCAGAACTGAGAGGGACCCACTAGAGGTCACCACAGCCAGGCAGAATAGGGACTTGAGTAGTGTGTTATGGGAGTTGTAGTTCATAAAGCCAACGCTATGTCCGTGAGCAACTATAGCCAGTTCTAAAACCCGGCTCCCCTTAAGTGAGGATTACACTTGCATTCCAGGCTTTTCTATAGAAGCCCGTTTCCGCCAGGGAGTAAAAAAAAACTCGCTATGGTATCTCAGATTTGCGACTTAGTATCTCAGAATTGCGACTTAGTAACTCAGAATTGCAACTTCATATCTCACATTTGCGACAGCGGCGAGGGCACAAGCCCTAGAACCCAAATCCGTTACAAATCAAAAGGACAGACAATGAAATATGGGCTATTTCGAAGTCGCAAATGTGAGATACTAAGTTGGAATTCTGAGTTACTAAGTCGCAATTCTGAGATACTAAATCGGAATTCTGAGATACCATAGCGTGTTTTTTTTACTCCCTGGCGGAAACGGGCTTCCATACTTTTCAACCATCTTTTCCTTTTCCAACATTTCCTAAAATATTGGGGTTTTTTTTAAGTGCGTTTGATTGAAACAGTTCTTACATAAAAATAACACAATTTTCTAAAATCATTTTGAATTATATTTTAATAAAAACGAAGGTGCGTTCATCATTTATCATAATGCAGAAAGTTATCTTTTTAGAAATAAAATTGGTGAACGTGTTTGGGGGTCATTTAATTTGATTCCAGACGTGTGCACCTTATGTAGGGTGTTTGCGTGTTCTCCCTGCTTTCACATAATCTTTCTTTGGGTGATTCCCTCCATCTTCCATCTTCAACACTTGCATGTTCAGTTCACTGGAATGTCTATATGGATTGTATTCTCTTTTTTTACTAGGGATGTGAATTTGAAGGACTGTATCCACATCTTATTGCACCCAGCCTGACCGTGTGGCTCTGCAGATCAATCAGTGAACACACATTTAGTTAGTAAATTTGATCCCTCTGTCATCCGCTGAGTCTTTTTCAGACGTTCCAAGCTTTGGCATTTGTATTATGTAATCTTGGTCACAAATCCGAATACAGATTCTTTCCAAAAGAAAGGATAATATCTTGCAACTAAACAGATAAGCAGTATAATTGTTGATGACTGTAATTTTCTTTGCTCTCACACTGCAACAGAAATGAAGAAACTGACCTCTGGTAATTGCAGAGCCCTTCTCCACAGCATTGAATTGGATCAAGTGATTAGACAATGGATGGATAATATTCCATGTGTCATGCTGCTGTGACTGAGAATATTGAGGACAACACCTGTATAACTATAAATGGATACAATACCAGAATTGACCATAATTAAAATTGCATTTCTACACTTCTTTTCCATCCCAAAGGATCCCAAAATCCAGCACGCATTGTCCACCACTATACCAGCAGTTCCTCGGAGCTACAGATGAAAAGTGGTTAAAAAGTGAAAAATGTCTTCATCAATTGTTTTAAGGAAAAACTTTAGGAAGGCCAGATTAAGAATTCCAGAGTGAAATCTAGCCAGAATACAGAGGGGTTAACACACCTATTCATATAAACAGGGATCTTAAATAACCAAGTATGAAATTTAAAGCACGGCATTGCTACCGTACAAATACCTTCAGCCAAACCGCAAACAACCAGAACGCATCTCGAGGCTGAGGAATTAGGAACCTCGTGAAATGGCTGTTCCGTTGTGACCTCATCCTACCGCCGCACCCAGATTTGTTTTTAAAAAGTTTCTGTCTGTACGTTTTTAATCCTTTTCTGCAGCTACCCAGCTACAGATACCAGCTTACCAATTTAACAGCTTCTTCCTGCATATTAGGTGTCGTTTTAGACATATCTAGAAAAGACACATACAGACACATCAACCGCCAAAAAGCAAGACTGGGCAGAGAGGACGTTTTCATCCTTATTTCACCGGTGAAGCCCAACTGAAAGGAACTAGGAGACAGCAGAGTGCAAGAGTAGCATTATAAAACGCTTTGAAAAATATTTTATAAGACTATAAAACCTACTGTATATACAATATATTTATACAAGAAATTAAGTCTGAAGGTGAACCGGACCCCTCGTCACATTACGGACACTACAAAAAGTAGTTATTTTTAGGATATTTTCTTTAGCAGCGCCACTTGCTTTCTATAACACAGTTAGGAAATGGAAGGGCGCATCGCGGTAGTCACTGGAAACTAGGTCTTGATATACAGAAAAAAGACATAGTTTTTAAAAATAGTATAGTTGGAAATTTCCGTATGTACTGTGGCCACTGTTTTGTTATGTTGCTCTGTACAAATTACTAATCAGTCCGCGCTTTTCAAACAAGGTGTTTATTACTTTGTATTATTATTATTATTATTATTAGAGGTGTAAATTATTAAAAGGCAAACCGTGTGTTATATTTTTGGGGTCTCCAGGCTCCACTGGCAGAGCCAGACTGTTTGGGACGTGTGACCACACAGGTTTGATACCGTGAAGGCTTTGAGTTAGAATGGCGACATTCAAATTAGTATCCAAGATGCACTTCTTAAATTGAAATGTTTAGATCAACAAACTACAGTAGCTCAGCCTTCACTCTTATACATATACTGTACAAACACATTCTATCGTTGTGAGCTCAAATTAAAAATCTAATGGAAAAAGTCAGTGTTGGTTTTGAAGTGCACACTCAGCTATAATAGTGCTTAGGAGAACTTTGCAATGAAGGGAGTGTGACACTCTAGTAAAAGGCTGTGCTGGCTTTCAGAAAACAATAGTGAAGAAGTTCTTGGAGCTCCAGGAGCAGAACGAGATTCCCAGGGATATCAGCTTCACCGATGTGAGGGAATGGCTCCTGGAGGAAGGATCCAAGAATATTTCAGACCAGTTTATGGCTAACAGAGACAGGTAATGACATACGGAAGCTCCTCACTCTTTAACAGCAAGTTCCTGCCTTTTAGATTCCCTGATTTGTTTTTTTTTTTCGTTTCGCTGTAAATATTACTGTTATGTTAAAACATTGGATGTCAAGAATACAACTGTAAGTAAAGGTTTGCCTTAAGTTAATTAATTGTGCAAGCAAGTGAAAGTCTTGACTGAGTCAAAGTTTTCCAAAAGATAAACATTTGCTCTACGGAAAAACCACATTCACAAATTCCTCTGCTGCTGTCTGACATTTTGACCTTGCCTTGTGGATTAAGCTTTCTTTGCTGTTGTTGTTTATGAAGGCACCAGGCAGGAGCTCAGAAAACAGAGGGGATATGCAGTGGTGAAATACAGCGTATGAGAGGTCTGCAGTACAGCAGACAGGATGAGGTATGAGAATACAGTTTGATTTATTTTGACCCAGGGCTGCTCCTGGTCATCACCTGGATGACAGATCTTTAATAGCTGGTTTCCTTCTGCATCTTAAACTGATTAGAGACATTTATATCCACTCTGGCAAGTGACTTTGTGACACCTCTGTAAATACAGCATGATTGGGGAGCAAGCAAAAGATAACAGGATCTCTAGCATAACTATTTTAAAAGATGTCTTTCTGACAAGTAATTGCAATATTGGGAGCCCTGTTGCCACTCTGCAAAGTGCATCAGAGACTCAATTTGTTACAAGCAGTACAGGGTTTTAATAAGATGTTGCGCTGTAAGAGAAAGCTCAGCACTTTGTCCCTTCTAACACTTCCCCTTTCCCTAAGACAAAACAGATTACATCATAAAACGAAAGAAGAAGCACCACTAGATTTGTTTTTCAAAATTTATCAGTTACTTTCAGCTAATCTAATGACCCAGACAGCATATATTGTTTTGGTACACTGTCTTCTAAAGTAACCTAAACAAGGCGTACTTTGTTGATGCACTGTTTTCTAAAATTCTGCCCGTAGCTCAGCGGTTACATCCTTGAAATGTACTTTCTAAAAGCACCAATATATATTTTTTGCAAAGATCTCTACATTTTAAGAATCAATTTACTTATTAGATTTCCATTTCAATTCCCTCCTTTTTATTCTTAAAATGTTTAAAAGTTAGATTCTTCATACGGATTCCCAGGAGGCTCCCATACGTCGGATTCTTGCGTTCTTATCAGAATATACTGATGCATAAACATATTCATTACCATATTTCGAAGGATTGGAATAATACATGTCATACAGCAACATTAAAACAGAAAGACAAGTATCACAGCCCGTATAATCGGTGTTAGTAACTTAAAGAAAAACAATCCCCCTGGCCCAAACAGTGATTCTAACCAGGAGAGAAAAGCCGGTGTATCTTTAATGCCTCTCTCTTTATTCACCTAGTCTTTTAGTTCTTTCAAATGCTGAATAGCGAGCGTAATATTTCCGTAATCATCGTCATTAAGTGGAATATATGTACAGCAGGAGTCTCCTACTAAAGCACAGACTCCTCCAGATGCTGCATTTTGAAGGTCCAGCATGAACCTGTTCTGGAGTGCCATTAATCTAACTCCCCTTTGAGTAGGTTAAATATGTTATGGTAAAGGTGGGAAAAGATCTAGGGTCTGGCTTTGGAAATCCTGCCACTAGACTTATACATTCAGAAATGTGACTACCAACTGGTCGGGGGAAAAAGTCACATGGGTGAGGCTGTAGAATGAGGCATTAAAGCACATACATAACAAGATGCATTACATTTCTTTAACTTTACAGTATGATTTATAAATTTATACCACAAATTACTCATATCCCCCTCATTATCAGTTTCATTCAGCCAGTTTGTATACAAAGAGGCTTTGCATTTAGATTCTTCCTCTTTTGGGGTGGTGACAGGCTTCCACATAAAAAGGAAAAAGGCTGTGCACATCAGTCCCAAGCAGGTGATCCCCATCTGTCCTTGTGGAGACATCACTCCTGCGCTTTGCTCAGTTCGTTTGTGACCTTTTTACAGTGGGAAGCATGAATCCAGGGCATCCTTTCCATGACCTTCACAGCAGTGGCAGTGGTCAGCAGCACCTGGTACGGTTTCTTTTTCCTGAAGTCTTTCACCAGAATCCAGTCTCCTTATTCACTCATTAGTTCTTACAGCACAGGTAAATCCTTGTGGGCTGGAGCCCAGCATAATCTTAGGATTTTTTACAAGATTGGTCAACAACTGGGTAATAACTCTTAGAAAAATCTACACATTGTTCCCCTGCCTCAGCTGTGCCGTTTTGCAGAACAATTCTAGCTGAAGTTGTAAAATTTATCTTTGTTCCGTTCCTGCAAAACATCTTATTATGAACAAACAAACCACAATAATCATTTGCATCTGAGGGAATCACACCCAAGGGTAACCCCCCTTAAAACTATATTGTTCTACCCATCAGGTTCTGCCACTAGATAAGAGAACCTTTCCCATGAAATCATTTTTTGACCTTCATGATCCCTTCAGGGCATACAATTAGCACAGAAGCAGCAGCTTAAGTCCAGATGTTTTTCAAGCAGGACATTAGCAATATGATCATAACGAATAATACCAGACCCACAAATACGTATTGAACCAGAGACCCTCTCCATGTTCCTAGCACAGACTGTAGCCATGCACCAATGCCCCAATCATCTGGATTATAATTATGATTTATATTTTTTCTTCATCATAGATGTGCTTTGCTAAGTCATTAATTTGCTCATAATTGTCTAGAATACAATTAGTACAAATATTACCGTTTAGTCTTTGCTCACCTAAATCACCCTAATAGAGAATGGCCTACAACTGTGATTATAGCGAGGAGCATACAGTTCGTTCCATTCTAATACATTTGAGTTACCCATGCCAATAAACATAAATAATCACCTCTATCAAAGGGGATTACTTCCATGAGCATCTTTTATAGCAATACAAACCCAACATGAGCTCTGATTATTATTTGTTTTACTGATAAAGTATTGATTCCATATCCCCATATATCAAAGTAAAACTCCTTTTACTTAATACCCACACTGTCGCCCCCCCTCAGGAAGCTCGACAAACACAGAAACAGTAACAATATAATAATTAATGTTCACTCAGTCTCTGGTGCAGTGGTTCGGTGTCAGTGCAACGCGTAGATCCAGCGATCTCATCCTGTCACTCAGATGGCAGAGTCGGTAGTCAGTTGCACTTGATATGGTCCCTCCCCAGCGGGGTTGCAACATCTGGCAGGGTATATCATCCTCACCCACACCCACTCGCCAGGTATCAGGTCATATCTTCCCTCTACTGGAGGTCTCCAAGCGTCCAGCACCTGTCCACCACTTCAATTAACAACCTACAATACTACAATAGAGAATCAGCAAATTCAACATCCCATTAGCCAAATTCGTCCCTCCAGGAAGTTTCGTTGATTGGCCCGTGATGATATCAAACAGGCTCTGTTACACAGTTCTGTTTGATCCAGCCCGCATCCCATGGCGTTCCTTCAGTCTGATGTCTAGTCGATCTTTCAGAGTTTTGTTCCTTCATTCCACTGTTCCAGCAGACTGAGGGTGATCTCAGTCCATCTCACACCGAACAGATTATAAGAGCCAAGGTTTCCCTTTACAATTGTCAATTTGCCAGTGCATGAAAGGTTCCTCAGGAGCAGGTCTTTTGAGATGTAGCACCCGCACCTGAACTGTTGAGTTGAGTTCCTTTGATAAGCGTCACATTGAGATACCACATAAGTGCCTACTGCTTCAAACCCGGTTCTCACCCAGTTTTGTGTAACCGGCACACCATTTCTCACACCCAGGTGTCCGACAGAGTGCATTTGTCGAGCTACAAAATTAGGCATTAGGCTGTGAGGGCATGCAGGGCGTCCAGTGTGCTGGGAGCACCACATTCTTTTCTAACCATGTCCTTTTCTCTGCTTCAGAGCCTGAATATTTTTATGTAGCTGTCCCCTTTTCACTAACAGAGGTTTCACAGGGGTCTCAGACTCCTGTTCTACAAGTACTGCTTACCTGACAGCAGCATCTGCAAAGTTGTTCCCTCGAGTTACTGGAAACATTTCTTTATTATGTGATTTACACTTTACCACAGCTACTTCAGTCAGTAGCTGCAAAGCTTCTAACAGTTCAGAGACAAACCCAGCATTCTTAACTGGAGTCCCTGCCGTGTAGAGGAAATCCCTATTCCTTCACCGCCATCCAATATTGTGGCATACACCAAATGTATATTGTTACAACCCCAAGTGTCTAGGGGTAAAGGGGTGTAACATTTAGGATAATTCTTTTGGAAGCAGGGGGATTCTGGTGAGGGACTAGGAAGCGTGATAACAAGGGTAAGAAACTAGAGTGGTGCCAAAGGAAAGAAAATAACAAACAAAATGGAGCTGGCTAGGACAGTGAGGGAAAGCTAATCTGACTACAAAAGAAAACCCGAAACACACGGTCTTCGGCGTCTTCAACACCCTAGCTAACCTGCACTGACTACCCAAAACCATACCAGACAAATGGCACTCACCCGTACTAAACTAGTGTAATAATACAAAATCAACTAAGTGTGTAAAGTGTACCCAACAACCTAAACTAACATTATATACAAAAGTTCACACAAAAACACAAGTGAACCAGGAAGACAAATAAGGGAAAACAAGAGTAATAAACAGGAGCAGGGTACAAAAGAACACAAAAGTTGAACATGTAACACTGGGGCAAGGAAATGACAAAACAAGGATGAACACACAAACAAACGAAAGTACAAAGAAACTAACAAAAAACCAACAAAACAACAAAGCCGAAGCTATACGAAAATACACACACATACAAAGCAAAACAAACCAACAAACGAAGCCGAAGCAATAACCAGAAGCGAAGCGAAGCGAACCAAAACTAAACGGGACCGAAGTCAAACAAAAGGCCCCCTCTTCCTGAAAGCCTCCATGTTAAATAGTGAATAAGATGTGTTCTGATTGGCTGAGAGCTAATTAATGATGACATCATACTGAAACAGTGGAGTGATGGTGGGCCAATGGGGAAGGGAAAACAATCAAGGGTCAGCAGTGTGGAACATAGAAAAAACACACACAGAACACACACTGGGACGTAACACCCCCACCCATAAAAACAAACATCTAATGTTTGGACAATGAAGAAACAAAACCAATCAAACAATAGGCTATACTCTACCCCCAGCCAGGTCATTTCCAAGAATAAGAGTTACCCCTTTAATGGGTAGCGAAGGACATACCACTCTAACAAATCCAGTAACTAAATCACATTGTAGATGTACACAGTGTAAAGGCACTTTCATAAAACCCATTTCGATGCCTTGAACTAATACACTCGAACCACAGAAAGATTGATCAGACAAAGGCAGTGCATCCACAACAATTAATGACTGGTATGCTCCAGTATCTCTTAATATTTGAATTGTTTTCTGGTCTTCTGGTTTACCTGTTAGCGAAACCAATCCTTCCATAATGAATGGTTCATAACAAGGGTCAGGAGTATTTTCAATAGTCAAAGGAACAGGAACATGGGAAACAGCATTGCTAAACCCTACACTCTTAGTTTCCTGCTGCTGCTGCTTACGTTTTAGGGCCAAACAATCTGCAATTATATGACCTCTCTTGTGACCATAAAAACATTCACGCTCCTCTTTAGGACGTGAGGAACTAGTTTGTACTTGGAGAGACTGAGACTGGGAACTTGGAGTAAACAAAGTCTTCTCCACACACGCAGATGTGAAAACGTTCTTATGAGTGAGCACAAACTCATCTGCCAAAACAGCGGCTTGCACTAAAGTAGTTACTTTTTGCTCATTCAAATACACAGCAATGCGTTCAGGCAAACAGTCCTTAAATTCTTCTATGAGCATTAACTCACGCAATGAGTTAATGTCGCTCATTTTACTTGCTACAACCCAGTTATCAAAGAGTGCCCTTCTCTCTAGCAAATTCAACAAATGTCTGGTCTGACACTTTACCATGATTTCGGAAGCGTTGTCTGTAAGCCTCAGGAACTAATTCGTAAGCCCGTAAGATAGCAGCTTTCACAGTATTGTAATTCAAACTTTCTTCTAAAGAAAGTGTAGAACAAACTTCCTGAGCTTTGCCCACTAATCTACACTGCAAAAGCAGTGACCAAACCTCCTTAGGCCAATGGAGTGATGTGGCAATTTGCTCGAATGCACCAAAGTACGAATCAACTTCCGTCTCCCTAAACAGAGGAACTAAAGCAATGTGCTTACTTTCATCAAAGGTGGTAGAGAGTGGATCTTGCAAAGGAGACACACTAGAGGCCTCAGAGTGGGTCAGCTGCGCAGCAGGAGCATTCTTTCGTGCTTCTAGCTCAAGCTGATGGAGCTTAACCTCTTTCTCCGCCTCAATCTCCATTTTACGAATTGCAAGGCGCAATTCAAATTCTGCCTGGCGTACTTGGGCTTTTTCCTGCTCCTCGATGTGCAAGCGGGCCAAACGAACTTTCAGGCGAGTATCGCTTTTTGACCCGGTGGAGACTGGAGAGAACGGTTCAAAGGGAGGCAAGGTGGCCTTGACCTCTGCCTCCGCTAAGTCTTCAGCCACCCCCTGCACCTCGTCCTGTTCTTCCACCACCATAGCAGGTTTAGCACCAGCCCCAGGAGAACCGGCGTCCTTGCTCGCTGAGGCAATGACCTCTAACTCCACCAACCTATCCACCACAGCTCTCTTGATGTCCCTTTTAAGAGCTTGCGTCGAAACCTGAATCCGGAAGTGATCAGCAATTTGGCACAATTTAGCCTTCCTACACTTATGCAGCTGCTCAAAGGAAGGTTCCTCCACAAACTGTCACAAATCAAAAGTAGCCATAACTACAGTACCTTGCCAAAACACAATCCACAAATCAAAATCCTGTACCAACACCAAAATTCTGCAACACAAAAAAAAAATCCTTAGGACGGGAATTTGATATCCCGGACGAGCCCCCAATAATGTTACGACCCCAAGTGTCTAGGGGTAAAGGGGTGTAACATTTAGGATAATTCTTTTGGAAGCAGGGGGATTCTGGTGAGGGACTAGGAAGCGTGATAACAAGGGTAAGAAACTAGAGTGGTGCCAAAGGAAAGAAAATAACAAACAAAATGGAGCTGGCTAGGACAGTGAGGGAAAGCTAATCTGACTACAAAAGAAAACCCGAAACACACGGTCTTCGGCGTCTTCAACACCCTAGCTAACCTGCACTGACTACCCAAAACCATACCAGACAAATGGCACTCACCCGTACTAAACTAGTGTAATAATACAAAATCAACTAAGTGTGTAAAGTGTACCCAACAACCTAAACTAACCTTATATACAAAAGTTCACACAAAAACACAAGTGAACCAGGAAGACAAATAAGGGAGAACAAGAGTAATAAACAGGAGCAGGGTACAAAAGAACACAAAAGTTGAACATGTAACACTGGGGCAAGGAAATGACAAAACAAGGATGAACACACAAACGAAAGTACAAAGAAACTAACAAAAAACCAACAAAACAACAAAGCCGAAGCTATACGAAAATACACACACATACAAAGAAAAACAAACCAACAAACGAAGCCGAAGCAATAACCTGAAGCGAAGCGAAGCAGGACCAAAGTCAAACAAAAGGCCCCCTCTTCCTGAAAGCCTCCATGTTAAATAGTGAATAAGATGTGTTCTGATTGGCTGAGAGCTAATTAATGATGACATCATACTGAAACAGTGGAGTGATGGTGGGCCAATGGGAAAGGGAGAACAATCAAGGGTCAGCAGTGTGGAACAATAGAAAAATAGAGTCTATATAAATCGCTACAATTTTCCATTTCGCATATTTACAAGTTTCAATTAAATCTTTTCATTCGGTCTGCTAGTTTTACACCAGATTATTCAGTTTATACAGCCAGGCAGGTAGCCTGCACAACACATAAACACGGCCCCTTGGCCACTGCATCAAGGGGTCCTGAATAATAATAACCCACCAGACGATGCCTATCTCCATGCTCCTGTACCAGCACAACAGCTCACAACCCATTTCTTTCACTTACATACAGATTACATACAGATGATCCGTCTGAGGGAATCCAGTCCAGGGCCAGTGCCTGCAAGAGCTTGTTTCAAAACATTAAAAACGGTTTCTGCTACAGGGGTCAAGGCAATTTTGTCTTTACACTGCACTAACCCCCTAAAGCCAATGCGTCACCAGACGAGCTCGTTCTGAGAGGGCATTCACCCTGGCTTTATCATGTAGTTGGTTTTATACTCCTTTTTTTCGTCTGAAGATCTAATACTTGGAGTAGCCCGGCCTTATGGATTCCCTCATTAGGTAAAACAATCACAATATCACATAACTCTATTGAGTTAGTTTACATAAATGCTATTTCATACAGGAATTCCTTATAAATGCTGCAGGACATCCCAGCCCAATAGGTCTGGGGTGTCCCCCACCCACATCAGTAGTTGAAACTGTACATCTTTTGCCAGGCAAACTGTGACAGCTTGTATCTGCTTTAAACACAACCCTTGCCCCCCCTTCTCCTGTAGCCTCCTGCTACCCGTTAGAAAACTTTATATCACATCTTTATGCTGTTTTAGTCTAAAAACAGGACAGCTGTGCTCCTGTCTCCCCCAGTTCCCGCACACTGTAAGATTATTTCACTTTTATTTAAACCCTGAGATACATTTAGGAAGGCTACAAAGGGGTTTACTAGATTAAATCTGTTAGTTCACGCATGGCTCTCGTTTCAGCTTCTGACATGTTCTTTAATTGTGAAATCAAGCCTCTTTCTTACAATTTCCCCAAAAAACACCCTTTTTTTTAGTAACTGCACACCAGCTTGTTCGTAGTTTTGTCTTTGGGGTCTTGCCCCCCTTTCCCCCAGGGCTAGTTAACTCACCCCCCATCTGGATATACCCAATCAGGGGATTTATCCCAGTCCTCATTATTTTCTTGAAGGGGTCTTATATCTTGGTATAATATTAAAGTCGCACAATAATTGCGACAAACTAGCGGCTCCTTTTTCTCCTCCTTGGGAGTCTTTTTACCTCCCATTTGCAGCGCTAAATTCCGTCTGATAGTCCATATTTCTTTTTAAGTTTCACTTTGCATTAATCTAATTTTTTTTCTTCACACCAAACCATTTTCACGTCTCCCACGCGCCCCGAGGAATCCCCCAGTCGAGACAAACTGACGAACTCTCACAATTCGGGAACACGGACCAGGTTCCAAATCCTGGCTTTAAACACACAACCATGTTCTTCTGCGAGTACAGTTCTAGTTACTACCTTCAGCCGTACTGCAGTCATGTACAAGGATGCAGCACCTGGATTTTTTCGCACAGGCAGGGCGAGACGCTATTCCTTCAGCCATCCCTCTTTTTCTACCCCACCTTCACAAAACAGGCATCTACAAACACATACACCATAAACTCACTTTTCTGTTGTACTCGCTTCAGCTTCAGAAAAACCCTGAACCCACCACAGCAACATGGAGAGGACAAGGGACTTTTTAGAAAAGAGGAGTCCTTACCTCTTTTTAGAAGCAGCCGCCTAACTTTTCCTCTCCATTTCCGTGTGGTTTAATTTAGATGGATACTTCTTCATCATTTGGGTCATGTATCCGCCAATCTGCCTCCTCCTTGTTAGAGGACGTTGTAAACCTTTAGGAACAATGTGATCTAGCAACAAGGTTATGTCACTGTAATTAGGCTTAAGACAATCAAGAACAAGGCTTGCCTTTCTTTTAAATTCTTTATGATCATCAGGCAATTTAGGAAAAGACTTGACTAATGCAAATAATTCACTAGGAGACCAAGGTCAATGTACATATGCTGGAGTTCCTTCTGGACCTGGAAAAGTGCACATTGGCATTTCACGAACAAGTGAAAAGGCTTTGGCTCCGGACCGCTTTTTAATTTCGGTGGAGATTTCCAATTCACTTTCTTTCCTTTCTTCTACTTCTCTTCTAATTTTCCTGTTCTTCAGGAAACTTCTTTTTCCTAATTCCACTTTCCTCTGTCCATTCTGATTCACTTACAAAGATCCTTCATAGTTATGTGCCCCTAATTATCATATATAATTTATGTGCAAGTTCCCTTACACCTATTACCCTAGCTTTACAGTTCATGAACATACACATTTTTCCTTCTGCCGGGACTCTAACCCGGGCTATAATCGTTTACACCTATTCCTGCGTCTCTGAATTTGTCGTACATGTACTTTTGCTGGACTGCTCGGTCCCATTTTCATCTTTGAATTTTCATTCCCCATTTTTACCGATCGGTGCCTTACTTAGAACCTTATCACATTAACTACTCCGCAGAGCAAAAACCACACGTCTGTGTTAAGATATGTTCATTTCACGAGTCCCAGACTCGCCGGGTCCCAGACCCGTTATACTGTAAGTCCCTGACTTATCGAAGAGAACACCCCTGTGGCTCGCTTTTCAAACTATTAACTTTTTAAGGATCACTTACTGACGTCAGACAGCTGCCAATTCTCCAGACGCATCTCTGGAAGGATAAACAGTTTATCCCCCTAGGTTCGTCCAAATTGCTAAAATTGTCCGGGTCCAGATGGAGTTTCAGCAGCCGTCCGCGCTCAGGTTTGTGATCCCGGACAAGCCCCCAAATTGTCATGGAAATATTAATTTTCAAGGAAGCCACAAGAGAGAGTTCTCACCTGAGTAAGGTCTTTATTTCAATATTGCAATATTGGGAGCCCTGTTGCCACTCTGCAAAGTGCATCAGAGACTCAATTTGTTACAAGCAGTACAGGGTTTAATAAGATGTTGCGCTGTAAGAGAAAGCTCAGCACTTTGTCCCTTCAACACTTCCCCTTTCCCTAAGACAAAACAGATTACATCATAAACAAAAGAAGAAGCACCACTAGATTTGTTTTATTATATATTTATAACATTACTTTATTAACCCTTTACAATTTCTTGCATTAGGAATTATCTTTTCGCATACCCCAGCTTGCTCTCCATGAGACACACAGACACACAGACAGGGAGAGAGCATGGGGTCAGAGCACAGGGTCTGCCATAGTACAGCGCCCCTAGAGCAGTTGGGGTTAAGGGCCTTGCTCAAGAGCCCAACGGAGTAGGATTCCTCTGCCGGCTGCGGGCAACCTTCCAGCCACAGGCGCAGATCCTTAGCCACAGAGCCACCGCTCCGCCCTTTTTCAAAGCTTATCAGTTACTTTCGGCTAATCTAATGACCCAGACAGCATATATTGTTTTGGTACATTGTCTTCTAAAGTAACCTAAACAGGGTGCACTTTGTTGATGCACTTTTTTCTAAAATTCTGCCCGTAGCGGTCACATCCTTGAAATATATTTTCTAAAAGCACCAACATATATTTTTTGCAAGGCTCTCTACATTTTAAGAATCAATTTACTTATTAGATTTCCATTTCACATTCCACACTGTAGCTTAACTCACTTTTAAAACACATAGTTTATTCACCCCTTTCATTAATTTATCAGCTTTCAAATCAACAGCATTATCAATATATAGTATTTAGCCTCATCGTTTTCTACATCAGCTTAATCATGTTTCTTGTTTTTTTTTTTCTCGCATTCTCACTGTACATTGCTGTATGGTATGTTATTTTCCCAGTTATTTTGTCTTTGGGCTTCCCAGACCACATTCAGCTGCTGAATGCTCCTACTGTAATATGCTGAAAAATGCCCAAAGGCCCCAATTGCTAGATTGTAAAAAGGGGAGAGATTCAGCTCCACATGATCTAACAGAATCCTTAATATTTAATGTACCACCTATAAGCAGGTGACATATATAAATATAAATGTCTAGTAGCGTAGCTGTTTTGTGCTCAACACAATCTAGCTTTCTGCTGTTTGTCATCTGCTTTGCCTTTTCACTGACGGCTCTACAGATGTGGAAAATCAGAGAGAGAGCTTTACAGATGAGGATAGAGGAAGATGCCCGGAGGGAGGTGCGACAGGCCCAGCTGAAGAAAGAGATCAGAGCTAGAAGGCACAAAAAGGTACTGGAGTAAGGGATGTTTGGATTCATCCTCTTAAGGTGAACTTTTCTTCATGCAAATTCCGGACCTGACACTGACCTTGCAGCTATATTTTGTTGTATTTCCAAGATGACCACCTATAGGTTTAAATTAATAACCTAAACTAATACTTTTTGGATCTTCAGTGACCACAATGAGCATAGTATGTTGGCACCTCTTATATTGTGTGTCTACTCTAGGGTGGCTATGCCAAGATATGCTATAGAGGTGCCAAAGCACCAGATTCTGGTAGTGTTTGGTGCCTCCAATTCATGGTTATAGCACTCCATCTCCAAAGCCCATGGTTTATCTCCAGCCTTGGGCACCTGCCTGTGTGGCATTTATTCTGCGTGTTGTGGGTTTTAATTCCAAGTAAAATCCCAGAGACATGCTGCTTTGCATAATTGGCTGTTCTAAAGTATCCCTCAGGGGTATCTCCCCAAGAGGATCCAAGAGGGTGGTTGATGATCTCTCCTCCTCATTACCTAAGCATTAGAGGAGAGACATTGCTGCTTCAATCTCTTATACCCAGCCTGCAAGGTTCTGAACTACACACAGAGTCTTTCGTCCAAGTAATGTTGGACCCAGCCTTTCTTCTTCTGAGCTCTGACCAGACCCAGCTTCCCAGCTTCAGGGTGCTGTAGATTGAGATGAGATTGGAGTCTCCTGTAGTTTTTACTTGAGCTGGAATTTCAGTGGTGCCCAACAGTTTCTGTCTGATACTAAATTAAAATGTGACCTTATGGACGGGAAGTTTTCTACTAGCAACATGTTGGGTTGCAAGCTAGTTCATTTGTCATTAAATACTAGAGTAATGGAAAAACATGTGCTTTTTAATACAAGATGATCAACAATGAGATGGATCTTTTCATCTTTTGTTGAGAGGCTTTTCTTTTTCTTTAAAGAATAGTCACTTGTGAAAGGTTTTCTGTCATTCTCAGGCATTTGAATTCTATAAAAGGAAGGTTGCTCTCCTGCAGCAAAAGCTAAATAAGACTTTACAGGAAAGTAAGGATTTTGAAAGAGAAATGCAAGACAGAATAAAAAGGCAATATTTTAATGAGATTCTTCATTCTGGAAAACAGGGTAAGCTTCTAGATCCAATAATTTGCAGTGGTACAACTGTGATCTAGTTCACAATTTAATGTTTTTTAGTTTGTTGGCCAGAAGGAATGATGCAGGTTGACAACATCTTCACGTTTACTACTGATTACAGAACTGTAGAATTTGTTTAATAAACACCTACAATTACAAAATTCCAAAGCTTTCCAATAATATGGCTGTATGAAAAGAATAATATTTATCAATTTACTTATTAGATTTCCATTTCACATTCCACACTGTAGCTTAACTCACTTTTAAAACACATAGTTTATTCACCCCTTTCATTGATTTATCAGCTTTCAAATCACCAGCATTATCAATATATAGTATTTAGCCTCATCGGTTTTCTACATCAGCTTAATCAAGTTTCTTGTTTTTTTTTCACATTCTCACTGTACATTGCTGTATGGTATGTTATTTTCCCAGTTATTTTGTCTTTGGGCTTCCCAGACCACATTCAGCTGCTGAATGCTCCTACTGTAATATGCTGAAAAATGCCCAAAGGCCTCAATTGCTAGATTGTAAAAAGGGGAGAGATTCAGCTCCACATGATCTAACAGAATCCTTAATATTTAATGTACCACCTATAAGCAGGTGACATATATAAATATAAATGTCTAGTAGCGTAGCTGTTTTGTGCTCAACACAATCTAGCTTTCTGCTGTTTGTCATCTGCTTTGACTTTTCACTGACGGTTCTACAGATGTGGAAAATCAGAGAGAGAGAGCTTTTCAGATGAGGACAGAGGAAGATGCCCGGAGGGAGGTGCGACAGGCCCAGCTGAAGAAAGAGATCAGAGCTAGAAGGCACAAAAAGGTACTGGAGTAATGGATGTTTGGATTCATCCTCTTAAGGTGAACTTTTCTTCATGCAAATTCCAGACCTGACACTGACCTTGCAGCTATATTTTGTTGTATTTCCAAGATGAACACCTATAGGTTTAAATTAATAACCTAAACTAATACTTTTTGGATCCTCAGTGACCACAATGAGCATAGTATGTTGGCACCTCTTATATTGTGCGTCTACTCTAGGGTGGCTATGCCAAGATATGCTATAGAGGTGCCAAAGCACCAGATTCTGTTAGCGTTTGGTGCCTCCAATTCATGGTTATAGCACTGCATCTCCAAAGCCCATGGTTTATCTCCAGCCTTGGGCACCTGCCTGTGTGGCATTTATTCTGCGTGTTGTGGGTTTTAATTCCAAGTAACATCCTAATTTTATCTATGAATAAATACATGTTTTCTGTCTATTTTGGATGTTAATTGGATTGATCACTTTTTTATGCATGCCATGAGAATCCTAATGCTACAATAATTCTTTTCTCTTGGGTCAGTTCATATTTCACCTGACTCCACTGAAGAGGTGACTACTGATTCCAACTGGTTTCATGAAGTCCCTCTGATCAGTCAGCTGTCTGATGGGTAAATCCAACATGCTGCAGTTGTGGTATGTTAAGCATCAGTGTGAACATAAAGTTTTTATTTTAATCGTTTTAGTATGGTGATATGTAAATGTTTAAAGAGGAACTGTTTTCTATTTTGAGCTCACTTCACCAGCTGAGTTCATGAAATTGCTTTTTCTCTCTTTGCGAATGCATGAATCAGTCTGTTAACAGTACAGTACATGTGCACATTTTTGTGTTAGCTCATGTGCATTTTTCCAAATCCTAGATATAGTTTACCATAGACTGACTTTGTTGTAATGACTAGAACATTGACATTGAACACTGAACCTTCGCAAAAATAAACTGTTGTATTGTACTTATGTATAACTCTGATCATACTGCATTACAACAATAATATATTAGTCATATTAAAACAAATTTCTATCATAATAACAATTTGTTGTGGCACCGGTATAAAATGTGAAGTTTTGCTGAAGTATTGACAGTGGGAGAAATGTCTGGTCGTGTTTGAATGGATGTTATGTTTCAATCAACAACCACCAGAGGGCAGTAACAACTAAGTAACACTAAGTCATCAAATGTGTTGGAAACGCATTTTGGGCTTTGTCCTGAATGATGCAGCAGCAACATACAGTTGTATGCAAACGTTTGGGCACCTCTGGTCAAACTGCCTGTTTCGCAGAATCTTTAAATTCTCTAAGGTCTAATCTCTATGAAGTTAACAGGGTACAAACATAAACATGACATATTTCTGCACATTTCAATGCAGAATTACTATTTATTTTCTGAATTTAACTGTATTTGTTGTGTCAATTATGAAGTACCCAGTATGAAATTGGTTAGATACATTGCGCCTGACCAAGTAGTTGTTGTTGAAAACACAATGATGTAAAATTACCAGTGATCTTCCTTCACATAGGAACACGATTGTACCATACTTGCTAAAGTGTTATGGAACAGTTGCAGTTTGAAGTTAAAGATTTATCATTTCCAATGTCCTATTTTGTTGTGGTGATTTTTATTTTATAAGCCTCTCATATTAAAGTTAAAAACCTAAGCAAGTTTTAGACATCCAGTAGGTAAATTGAAAAAGTACGAACATAATCATTGAAGTAGAAAAACACTTCTATATATATATCATTGATGGAAAATATATATATATAATTTATCTGTATTCAACACTACAGTGTTGGTTCAGGCACATTGTGTAATATGTCGGCTGTTTTAACATTTCTTAAGCAGCTCCAACCATTACAGCTACACATCAAAGGGCAGGACCTGAGACAGGACCAACCGGTCAACTCATGCTACATATCAAAGCGCAAGACGAATACACATGAAGCTATGAAACAAAACAACTTCCTGAGATCATACTATATATAAGAGCTGGGAAACCCTTGCGGTTCGTCTGTCCTGCAGGGCAGACCCAACGCGCGTTGATGTCATTATTGAGCTCAATAAAACAACTGAATCCACAAAGACTGTGTCCTGCTCCTTGGTTGAAGGATTTCCCACAACATCATGGTTAGGAGGCCATCTTTTTTACACAGGAATGTGCTTTAAAATAGATTAATTGTTCTGCCACTAGAAAAGTTGCCTATATATTGTTAATTAGTCACCATTGTTTAATATTGCAAAATCTAGTTCGTATTTTGGCCATGTAGTAACAATGTCACACTAATTTTTATCATAATGTTTTTTAGTGAAAGAAAGGTGATTGAGAACAGTTTATATGGACAGGTAAGGTACACTGCTTGTCTGAATGTAATGGATGCATTTTATTTTTCCAGATAGCTCCTTGAGGTTAAAATGCACAGTGTCATAACTAAAGAACAAATGTAAAGAAATATGTTAATTTGTTCCTTCAGTACAGTAAATCCTGAAATGTAGTCCACCTAGCTGTTGCTTAGTGGTTCCTTCCCTGATATGTTCAGCTCAGCTCCCACTAGGATTTGATTGTGGCTGCCCTGGCGTCAGAGCCACATAGCCACTCCTCAGGGCAGAGATATTCCACTATGCCAAAGGTCTGCGCCTCTTTGCCAGAGAATATTAAACTGTCCAGGTTCCAAGGGGGTGACTTCACTTTCTACCATAGACTCGATGCCAAAAGAACCCTTTGACACTGCCTCCTCTGGAATGAAACAGGGGTCTGCACATTTAGTTATTTATAAATTAAGGGATCCACTTGCAAAATCTGCAATACTGACCATTCTATTTCTTTGGTTAGACTGGTATTCTGTTGTTCTTGCTTCATTTATATATTAGAAATACTGTACTGTATATATTTTTCTATACATAACAACAGTATATCTATAATAGATTTTTACTATACTGTATGGACAACAGTATATTTGTATTAGTTGCGTCTGTGCTGGCATTCAAAATTTGGTTGCAAATTTCTAAATGTTAACATGGGAAACAATGAACCCTGACAAGTAAGTAAAAGTAGGTCTTATATTGATAGGTGTACTGTATATTGAACATTTTTAGTGCTCTGTGGTTACTTTTGTACTATTGCTTTAAAACAGATAACAACGGAAGAGCTTAATGACACGGCGGAGAATATAGTGGCGTGGGTGGCAGCGTCCATTATCAGAGTGCTGCTCCCTATTCATCTCCCTTTACAATGAAGAGAGGAGCAGGAGCGTGTCTCACTGCTCCTTTGAGTCCCCGGTTTACTTCAGCAGTAGTGAGGAGACACTACAGGCCACCCTGAGTTCTCATTCTCTGCTTGGTACTGAGTCAGGGTCCACATGGCAGTCCCAGAGTAGGAGCAGTAGCTTCATGTCAACGAGATGCTGGATCTCCACTCCTTTCCCTTCACCCCTCTCGTCCTCGGGTAGTTCAGGAGAAGAAACAGGGAAAAATACACCCTGCAGATTAAAATCCAGAACACCCTCGAAGGAGATTGTGGTTGCTGATGGAGGAGAAGATGCTGGAAAGCCCCTCTCAGAACCTTTGAAGGACCTTTTTGGAATCGCTAAGTCTAGTATAATTACAAAAGCAGAACATATAGTACAGGATGTCTTTAGCAGAGCCCTCATTGAAGCACAGCTTCCTGCTCAGCTGATGGAACCCCAGTGTTGTGCGTTAGGTGTCTTGATTACCCGCTGCAGATCGAATAACCTTGCCACTGAACTTGTGGATGGTGTTCTTGAACGTGTCAACTCTGCTTTGTCAGCAAATAAGCAAAGAATTCCCACCCCAAAGACTGTGTGTGTTAATCTAGAAGCACAGACAGACTCTGTAGCCTCAGAGGTTGCCAGTGAGATTATACAAGTTGTCTCTGGAAGACTCCAGTCTTTTTTCACAAGCGCTGTTGAGTCAGGGTCAACCTGTAGACTCCTGGGTGGCCATGGTGGTGACCTACATGCCATAGGACAATCCCAGAGACTCCACTGAGAAGAATATGTTGAGGCGGAGTTAGCTGTTACGGCAACAAAAATAATCAGTACTGTCTTACAAGAAGTCAAGAGTGAATTCTGCAAAGCAAATACTGAAAATAAGATGAGTGACGTGAAGGAAACATCTTCAGGGGATAACCAATCAATGAGTGACTTTGTGTCAGCAATTCTGAAAAATTTAGAAACGATTTCACCCTCCTCCAGCTTATCTGTGGAGAAGAACTACCTTCTTCAGAGTCCTGATGCCCTGCAGAATGAGAGAGATGAGGCAAGAGTGACTAAGAAAAGAACAAATGGCAGTAGCCCCCCATCTTTCAAATTAAAGTCTCACTCCTCGGAATCAAGTGTGGGAATGAAAAGAGCAAACAGTGATATTGCTTTTGGGATCTCTAAAGCCAAAATCATTGAAATTGCTGAACAGATAGTATCTCAGATCGTTGAAAAAACAAAGTGGGATTTCACCCCTGTGGGTAACAATTTACATGAGAGTAACTCAAAAGAGTCATTATTGCTCCCAGAAGCTGCAGAAATCTCCATTTTGGAAAAAAGAAGTCCAAAATCTCAGATTCCCAACAATAGGGTCACTGTTATTGCCAAGGACATTGTAAATCCTGTTTTTGAAAATGTTTTGTTTGCACTGAATTGTATTGAAACAAATAAATATCTGCAAGAATCCAATAAAAATGTTGCTGCTGACTTCCGGTTAGAATGCGGACGGGAAAGGCAGCATAAATACGGATCGCCCGGCAACATTGTAAAAAAGCCCTGAAAAAGTGTTTTTTTTTCTACGTTACGTTTGAAAAAATAATAACTATGGCTGAAGGGGCTGTCAGGAGAAGCAGGAGAAAACTAACGACCATGGAAAATGTCGAAATTGCAATTTCGGACCATAATCGAAGTAGCTCAACGGACTCTGAACAAGATGGCGCAGACGCCAGTCTTCAGAAAATATTATACGAACTTAGAGACTTCAGATGGGATAATAAAGAGCAGCTTATGGATATTAAACAGGAGCTGAGCAAGGTTAATAAGAGACTGGATAAAGCAGAGGGACGGATCGAAGAAGTGGAAACAAGGGTCTTAACAACAGAAACTGCGATAAAGAAACTCTTGCAATGACAAATTACTTTAGAAACTAAATTAACAGACCAGCAAGGAAGATCGCGCAGAGAAAACATTCGGATTTACGGAATCCCCGAAGAATCGGAGGGTCGCTGCATGGTCACCTTCCTTGAAAATCTGCTAAGGGGGGAACTTGATTTACCGAAGGACGTGGAACTGGGAATTGAAAGGCCGCATAGAGCGTTAGCGCCGAGACCTAAAGGCCCTGACGCCAAACCGCGCTCCATTGTCGCCACGTTTTTAAGCTACAAGATAAAAGAGGAAGTGTTGTGTAAAGCTTGGCAAAAGAAAGAACTCTTCCACAATAACAAACGCTTTTATGGTGATAATGATTACCCCCCAACAGTACTAAAAAAACCTATGGAATATTCTGAAGTAAAAAAGGAGCTGAAATCGCCGAAAATAAAATTTCAGACTCCATTTCCAGCGAGGTTGCCGGTGTTTTACCAAGACGGCACCTGCCTATACCATTCAGCAGCATCAAGTGACTGTTTACTTGGCAGAAGGCTGGAAGACGGGGTGGTCCTGGGAAAGACCAATCCTCAAAACAGCAATATCAGGAGAAATTACAGAATTTCAGGAGAAGACCCCCCTCGCAAGATTGATGAAACTTGATACAGTGAGTTGGTCGTGATTTAATAGTTAAGGGTTTTTATTTTTTAAATAAGTTTCCTGCAATGTTTTAAGAGAATTTGTACATGTCGGGACAGATACTTGGTGATTACGACCAGAGTGACTTTTTATTTTTCTGGTTACACACCTTTTTTTTTCTCTTTATAATATAAGTTCGGATTTGCCACTGCCCCCTACTTAAAGGCCCTCCTCCAGAGGAGAAGGAGGATTTCCCTAATCGACTTCCCCCTTTTTTTTTTGTTTAAGAAAAAAAAGGAGAGAAGCCCACATAGGATTCGTTTGAAAAGAACCGCACAGTTGGAAGAAAGTACTCTGAAAGAGATGGAGATGGATACAGTTTTGTTTAAGATTGTTTGGTTAATGTTTTTGTTTATTGTGTTTTTTGATTGTGGTGCATTATTAGAAAAAAATGATAGGAAGAGGATGTTTAACAATATGAAACATATGTTGTATGGGAGAGATTTCGAAAGTTTTACCATTTACATAAAATATGTCCAAGCAAGACCTTAAAATAGTTACATTTAATGTTAATGGAGTACTTAACCCTCTTAAGAGGAGTAAAATTTTGTCTAAAATGAAGTAAGAAGGGGCTCATATTGCTTTTTTACAAGAAACACATTTGAGTGTATTGGAACATGAGAAATTAAGGAGAATGGGTTTCTCAAAAATCTATTTCTCCTCATATAAATCTGGCCATAGGAGAGGAGTGGCTTTACTGATATCTCAAAAGGTTCAATTTGAGTTGCTTACAGAAGTTAAAGATAAGGAGGGGAGATATGTATTAGTATTGGGAAAAATTGAAGGGGAATTACTAACATTACTTAATGTACAGTGCCTTGCGAAAGTATTCGGCCCCCTTGAACTTTTCAACCTTTTGCCACATTTCAGGCTTCAAACATAAAGATATAAATTTTTTATTTTATGTGAAGAATCACCAACAAGTGGGACACAATTGTGAAGTGGAACGAAATCTATTGGATTTTTGAAACTTTTTTAACTAATAAAAAAATGAAAAGTGGGGCGTGCAAAATTATTCGGCCCCTTTACTTTCAGTGCAGCAAACTCACTCCAGAAGTTCAGCGAGGACCTCTGAATGATCCAATGTTGTCCTAAATGACTGATGGTGATAAATAGAATCCACCTGTGTGTAATCAAGTCTCTGTATAAATGCACCTGCTCTGTGATAGTCTCAAGGTTCTGTTGAAAGCGCAGAGAGCATCATGAAGACCAAGGAACACACCAGGCAGGTCCGTAATACTGTTGTGGAGAAGTTTAAAGCCAGATTTGGATACAAAAAGATTTCCCAAGCTTCAAACATCCCAAGGAGCACTGTGCAAGCGATCATCTTGAAATGGAAGGAGTATCAGACCACTGCAAATCTACCAAGACCTGGCCGTCCCTCTAAACTTTCAGCTCAGACAAGGAGAAGACTGATCAGAGATGCAGCCAAGAGGCCCATGATCACTCTGGATGAACTGCAGAGAACTACAGCTGAGGTGGGAGAGTCTGTCCATAGGACAACAATCAGTCTTACACTGCACAAATCTGGCCTTTATGGAAGAGTGGCAAGAGGAAAGCCATTTCTCAAAGATATCCATAAAAAGTCTCGTCTAAAGTTTGCCACAAGCCACCTGGGAGACACCCCAAACATGTGGAAGAAGGTGCTCTGATCAGATGAAACCAAAATCGAACTTTTTGGCCACAATGCAAAACGATATGTTTGGCGTAAAGGCAACACAGCTCATCACCCTCAACACACCATCCCCACTGTCAAACATGGTGGTGGCAGCATCATGGTTTGGGCCTGCTTTTCTTCAGCAGGGACAGGGAAGATGGTTAAAATTGAGGGGAAGATGGATGCAGCCAAATACAGGACCATTCTGGATGAAAACCTGTTGGAGTCTGCAAAAGACCTGAAACTGGGACGGAGATTTATCTTCCAACAAGACAATGATCCCAAACATACAGCAAAATCTACAAAGGAATGGTTCACAAATAAACGTATCCAGGTGTTTGAATGGCCAAGTCAAAGTCCAGACCTGAATCCAATCGAGAATCTGTGGAAAGAGCTGAAAACTGCTGTTCACAAACGCTCTCCATCCAACCTCACTGAGCTCGAGCTGTTTTGCAAGGAAGAATGGGCAAGAATTTCAGTCTCTCGATGTGCAAAACTGATAGAGACATACCCCAAGCGACTTGCAGCTGTAATTGCAGCAAAAGGTGGCTCTACAAAGTATTAACGCAAGGGGGCCGAATAATTTTGCACGCCCCACTTTTCATTTTTTTATTAGTTAAAAAAGTTTCAAAAATCCAATAGATTTCGTTCCACTTCACAATTGTGTCCCACTTGTTGGTGATTCTTCACATAAAATAAAAAATTTATATCTTTATGTTTGAAGCCTGAAATGTGGCAAGGTTGAAAAGTTCAAGGGGGCCGAATACTTTCGCAAGGCACTGTATATGCTCCACCTGGTAGTGATTTTAATTTTTATTAAAAAATGGTCGATTTGATGGTTAATGCACAAGGAATACTGATTTGTGGGGGTGATTGGAATGTGTGTCTTAACCCCAGGCTTGATTCTACAAATATATCTTCTCAGAGAGATTAGTCACTGTATAAAAAGATTAATGTACTGATGGGGGAAATGGGAATAATACATCTTTGGAGAGATTTCTATCCAAGTGGGTGGGAGTACACTCACTATTCCTTCCCTCATTTGGAATATTCAAGGATTGATTATTTTTTTATACACAAGAGAGATAGACATAGGATCCAAGATTGTGATATTGGTAGAAGTAATTTTTCAGACCATGCTCCTATGTCATTGTCCATACGATTAAGTAATAATCGGGAAAATACAACATGGAGGATGAACTCAAGTCTGTTGAACAATCCACAATGTAAAGAACAGATAAAACAAGAAATAAAACGATTTTTGGAGGAGAATGATAATGGGGAAGTGAGACCAGAGATGATATGGGATACATTAAAGGCAGTTTTAAGGGGGAAAATTATTGCTTTGAGCAGTCATAAGAAGAAGGTAAAGCAACTACAATTATCTAAACTGACTATAAAGTTAAAAGAGTTGGAGAAAAAACATCAAGAAAAACAGGATTCACAAATCTTGAAAGAAATAAAGAAGCTTAGAAACAAAATAGATGTCTTACATACACAGGAAATTGAAAAAAATATTAATTTACTAGACAAAAATATTATGAATCAGCGTCAAAATCCCTAAAGCTGTTGGAAAAATAATTAAAAAAACAACAGACCGATAATACAATATATAAAATAAGGGACCAGAACTGTAATGGTGTATTATATAAATGGGAAGAAATTCAAAACACTTTAACACATTTTTACAGAAAATTATATACACAACCCCATTCAGAAAGTGAAGAAAAGATGGATACTTTTCTGGAATCTCTCAGTTTACCAACTCTTACGGAAGATCCAAATAATATATTAAAAACGACTATAACACGAGAAGAACTGAATTCAGTGATTACGAGCCTCAGAGCTAATAAATCACCTGGAACTCATGGTTTTAATTCAGAATGGTATAAAACCTTCCGAGCTGAATTGATATCAAATCTTCTTTCTGCTTGTAATTCGGTATTAATTGATGGGAAAATGCCCCCATCATGGAGAGTGGCTATCATCTCAGTTATCCCTAAGGAGGGGAAAGATAGATTGGATTGTGGATCGTTCAGACCAATCTCAGTCCTTAATGTGGATTATAAAATGTATACAGCAATACTGGCTAAAAGAATTGAAAAGATTCTCCCTCATTTGATACACTATGATCAAACAGGGTTTATTCAAAATAGACAAACCCATGATAACATTCGACGCACATTGCATATCATGAACCATATTCAGCAACATAATTTAGAAGCTTCTTTGATGAGCCTAGATGCTGAGAAAGCTTTTGACTCTGTTAGTTGGAAATACCTTTATAGGGTTTTAGGTAGGTTTGGGTTTTGTGAAAATATTATTAAAGGTATTCAAACTTTATATGATAGACCAACAGCACGAATTAAAATAAATGGTTATTTATCTGATAGAATAACTTTAGAAAGAGGGACTAGACAAGGCTGCCCTTTATCTTCATTGCTTTTTGCTCTATATATAGAGCCACAAGCCCAGTGGATACGACAAAATAACAAAATAAAAGGTATAACTACACAAGGTAATGAGCAAAAATATAGCACTGTACGCAGATGAAGTTTTATTATATCTGGAGGATCCCACTAGTTCATTTCTAGAAGTAATGAAACTCTTAGATAGCTTTGGCTTGCTGGCAGGCTATAAGTTAAATGTTCAAAAAACACAAATTCTAACTTTTAATTACAACCCTCCTGATTTATTAAAAGGCAAATACCACCTTAAGTGGGACCCAAAGTTCAATGAGATATTTAGGAGTCTATTTACCAAAAGATATTTCGGTATTATAGTTGAATCTGTAAAAATGAGTCTACTGCCTCGGTTACTCTTTCTATTTCAAGCTCTCCCTGTAAAACTCTCTACAAAACAATTTTCAGAATGGGATAAGATGATTTCTAGGTTTATTTGGGAGGGGAGAAAATCTAGAATTAGTTTCAAAACATTGCAAATTTCAAAAGATAAAGGGAGTATGGCTTTACCATATTTAAAAGATTATTATTATGCATCTCAGGTTAAACCTCTCATTAATTCCTGTAATCCAGAATATCAAGCCAAATGGAAAGATATTGAATTGTCCCTTGTAAATAGCCCCCCAATTCAGGCACTATTAGGTAATAGAAATTTAGACAAAATTACTGAAAAAATATTCAATCCATGGATAAAGTTTCAATTAAGGACATGGAATATGATCACAAAAGAGTATAATTTAGGTGAGGCAATAAAGATACTCAGATGGTGCACCTATGATACGGAGTTTAAACCAAATAAATTGGATAATAGATTTAAATTTTGGATTACAAAAGGAATAACTGCATTTTGTAATATAATGGATAAGAATCAGCTACAAAGTTTTCAGTTTATAGCCATTATTTTTATAAGGAGATTATAAGGGGTGATTTAGATATTGTTAATGATGGAGTAGTGAAAATAGTTATAGAAGCCTACAAATCAGAATTAGGCAAAGGTATTAAATCTGGATTATATAAAAGTTTTATGGAAAAGAAATCATATTCTACAGAGAATATAAAAGATAAATGGGTGAAAGAAAGTGAAGTTAGAATGTCGAATGAAGAGTGGCTTAAAATTTGTGATGTACTAACTCGCATTTATGGAGAGAGTTTTGCTGGAAAAACATTGTTCGATTTTTCATTACTCCAGGTCAGAAGGCGCACCATACTGAGGAAAACGCTAAGTGTTGGAGACAGTGCGGAAACCAAGGTAATCATTGGCATATATTCTGGAACTGCCCTAAAATAAGGCTTTTCTGGAATGAATTACATGAGGCCCTGGAAACTATATTTGAAAGGAATGTACCCTTTACATTTGAGGCTTTATATTTTGGTAAACTGGATTTTGATTGGAGGGGAACGGATGAATATTTGTTTGGAGTCCTTATATCAGCAGGGAAGAAAGCTATAACAAGAAAGTGGCTTCTCACAGATCTACCAATGAATGATTGGATTGAATTAATAAAAGAAATATATCTAATGGAAAAAATAACATTTTCTCTAAAATTACAAATGAAAAAAATGGTCAAATATTGGTTTAGATGGGTTCAGTACATTAAACCTTTAAGGTCAGATTTTGTTGAGATACAGAATAACTGAAATGTAATAAGATACATTTATATAGTCTACTTCCTTTTCATATTCATAAATGTATACATCTTCCTTCTTTTGAATGTATATAGTTTTGTTAAAAAGTTATGTAACTGTAAAAATTAGGGGAACAAACAGGAATTTGTGCCTGCAATGTAAGGCTGAATAATGGACTTTCATATATAAAATGGTTTGGTTTTGTTCTCTAAAAATAAAAAAAATTAAAAAAAATGTTGCTGCTGCTCCTCAAACTTCTAGAGGCAGCACAGAAACAGGATCCATTGATCATACCTTTGACTTTAGTTCAGTTGCAAAAGGCATTGGAAGGACTATATTTTGAAAGCTCAAATCTTTACTCACCCAGACTAAAGAAGATGTATCTAGTTCCAGTTCTCCTGCTCAAAGCAATGCAAAGAGCTCAAGTGTCAGCTCTTCACCAACAAATTCAGTGTTTTCTGATTCTGTGTCAGATATTTCAGATTTGTGCACCTATACAGTAGAAACTGCTGGGGCCATTTGTGAAGCAATGAAAAAAAGAGTTAGACCAGGAGATTTATTGCACAACAGTGGCAAAGAAGGCTTCAGATGAAAGCCTTCTGGCTAGAGAGGTTGTTACTTCAGTTTTGGAGTACCTTGAAGAGCAATATATTTTAGACACCATTAAAAGCCCTTCACCATATCCTAAAGACTGGGAGAGAGATGCTTCTACATTTATAAGAGAGGAGAATATTCCAGATCAATCAAAATCCCAGATATCTCCTGTTGAAGAAATCATATTATCTGATATTGATAAGGCAACAGGACAAGTCCCTAATCAAATTACAATGGAGATTTGTAGATATCCTCCAAAGGTGGTATTATCTGAAAACATTTCTTCAAAACAGCAAATTGGGCAAATGGACATGAACTTGGTTGAGGACAATTTATGTGTTTCCTCTTCTGGACAGAGCATCATATCAGATGCAGAAAGTGAAGGGTCAGAGAAGATGCTGAGGACCTCCAGCTCTGTATTCCATAGTACAGCAACAAGGATAATAAGTGAAATGATTGAAAAAGCAGCTGCAAAATGTATATCTTCTGGACTTTCCCATCTCCCAGATCAACCAAACAGTACAGCTGATGATGTATGTAAAACACCGGATGCAACAAAACATGATCAAGAAGCAATGTCCTCACACTCTTCTTCTCATGTGCAAACCACTGAACTGGCTTCAGATATTGTTGTTGATGTTTAAGAAAGACTACATTACGCTACATGCATTTTGAAGATATCTTTCTCAACAGACTACAAAGTTAAATGAGAAAGTTGTGATACAGCCCTGTTACCAGGAACATCAGAAATTAAAACTAATACTAGAACAGCTGAGCACCTTAGGACAATGACTGAGGAACTCTTCAAAACTGTGAAGAACAAACTGAAACACTTTTGGAATCAGAAGAGCCTGTCTTTGTTCAAAGCAAGGAAAGTTTTATCTGCTAAAGAGCAGAGATCAGCAGATTCACTTGAGATGTTTCCTCCTTCAGTCCAGGTTTCACACCTGAGCTTTAGTGAACCACACTTGACTAAGAAAAGCATGTCAGTAACAAACTCGCCAGATTATGAAACAATGCACCTCTCTGGTGAACAATATGGGAAAGACAGGATGTCTAGTGGAGAAGACACTGTCCATAAAGAGTACACTAAAAGTAACCGTAAAGAATATTCTGTTCAAATGTGCCTGGGATGTTGATTGATTCTTATACAGATGACACAGAAGTCATGACTCGGGACGCTCCCTATAGAGTCCTGACTGATGCTTCATCAAAGCTTCAGGATCAACCTACACTACAGCAGAACAAGAAAATCAATTGACATGTAAAAGCAATTAAGTTCCCCGGTCCCATGTTTGGTGTGCTGCTGGTCTCGTCAATGAGAATATAGCATTTCAAACCCATTCCAATAATGTTAATTTGAACATTGAAAACCTTTCAGCTGAAGAGGCGCCCTGTGCATCTCAAGTACAAGGAGCCACAGCAAAGCATAATCTCTCCCCACTGCAGACAAGGGTTTCAGAAGAGCCTAAGGACCAAGTCATGACCTCCACAGAAAGTTCTACAATGAGTCCTATTGAAAGGAAAGTGGAACAACTTGTCTCGAGTGGATCTCTGCGTGTATTTTCAGAAGAACTTGTCAAAAATGTTTTCCATTTAATTTTGAAATCAGGAATTACAGTACAATTGGGCACAGCTCACAAATCTAATTCAGATCCAACTTTAAAGAGCTGTCTAGTAGTTCAGGATTTATCCCATCCAAAGTCCTCAGAGCTTTCTATGCAGTTGTTGTATTCATTTACTGAGAAATCAGTGAAAAGGCTGTTGAAGCAGTGCCTCAGTTTTCCCGATTCTCCAATGTTTGACACAAATGAGAAGGATGTTTCACTTTTTCAAGACTGTGATACAAATACGGAATTGAAGTCTCCCAAAAGATTTCAGAGAAAATGTCTCTGACTGCCAAGGATCACAGACCACAGAAAAGTACTGAACCATCAGTGCCCAGTTCACAGATGTACCATGATGCAATTAATCAGCTTTCCAGCTTGCTTGTAAAGTCTGTCATGGATGTTTTGTCTGCTGCGTGTGATTTATCAACGAAGCCTGAAGACAGTGAAAATCAAGTTATGAAGGAAATCAAATCAAATCATTTAATAGTCTATAAACATTTTAGTTGCTATGAAGTACAAGTTAAAAAATGTAGTGACTGTATATAAATATACAGTACCTTGATTTTCTATCTGTTGTATCTTTAAAAAGTTTTTGATGTATGTAGACCAAGATAGTGTAGGCCATGACTATGAATGAGAGAATGAGTGAATAAAGCCATATATTCAGTAGCCATACAGATGCAGCCATTCAAAGTGCGCGGCACAGACACGTACCGGAGGTAATTGGCTACGGCGTTGCACATCGATGACGCAAAAAAACATCATCAGTACTTGATTGGTTGACCGAAAGGGGCACTCGTGGTCCGTTGGTCGGTCGTAGAAAGATTTACAGTAAATGTCTTTACTGTGCCCGTTTTAGCATCCGTGTCACACCTGAAGAAGGCTCCACGGCCGAAACGTTGTGTTCTCTTTCTTCTTTTTTTCAGCATGGAATAAACCTATTACTTGTTCCTTTGCAGATACAATTCTATTGTTTGTTGTGCTGTCTATGATGTTTTTTTCCCCCCCATTTTCTGTGCCCTTCTGTCTTGTACATTATAAAATGTTACTTACCTTTGCTGTGTCCAAAAGATGAAGGAGCAGGTTTAAATGACTTTGGAGGTTGATCGTTGTATAGAAGATACCCAATGTCCACAGTCTTTTAGGAAGGAATATAAAAAATCCCAAAACAAAGTTTGTATTTGTATTGCACAAAAGGCTTTTGAATTATAAGAGAAACCTGTGAAAATAAACAAATCGAAAAGACAATGTATATCCTGACCTCACTTTCTGGGAGATGACACAAATAATAAATAAAGGTTTCTTACCTTTTAATGAATGTAGGACAAAAAAGGCTGCAAAGTCTGCCCCACTGCACTCTTGGAGTCATTCACCAATTTCTTCCCATATACCCAGCCATTGGTATGGTCATCCATGTAGAGGTATCGCAGACCTCTTCCTTCATCGTGGTCTGGCAGCTTATACAGAAGAAACCTGTATGATAAAAACAGAGCCACACCGGTATTATATGTGTATAGAACTGTTTAGTTCACAAAAAAAAGAGAAAATTGTCATGTTGTGGAAGTTTGTGTGTTTTCTTTTATTTGTATGAGAGAGAGGTTAAAGAGAAAAAAGTTTTGGTTTACACCAAAAACACATAAAAGAGTATTACATCCTGTATACTGCTCTAGAACTGTGACACTGTACAATGTGTCCTGGGTGTTGGACAGTGTTAACTGTTGAGATCACTAGAAAATAAAAAGGGCACTTAAACAATACTAGTGTCTGTTGCCAGTCTGTGGGTGCACTGGTGCTTCTGGGAGATGAACAGAACCTGTGGCAAGAGAAGAAGGGTCAAGCAGCCTTGATCATTTCTAGGTGATGTAGTGGCCTACAAAGCAAAAATAGCTCTTGTTTTTAGGGGTCGTCCATGTTTGACATGAGCATTGTGGCACAACTGGAATAATCTTATGCGATTAGAGCTCATTTTCTGCATTTTAAACCAGCAGAGCTCTGTAGAACTGAACTGCAGCAGTTGACAAAGAGTCAACAGTTGACTAAAAGAAGCGAGGCAAGGCAAGCATCTCACAAACATTACTCTCCTCAAGAATACATTCTAGTGAATCGTTTCAAAACGAACTATTGAAAGGAAAAAAAACTTTCAAATCCAATAGTAATTTCTTTATGACAAAAAAAAATCATAGACACTGTACCCTGGAATTACAGATGCAGCCATTCAAAGTGCGCGGCACAGGCACGTACCAGGGGTAATTGGCTACGTCATCACGCATCGTGATGCGAGATGATGCAAAATACCGCGGTGCGTGATTGGTTGACCGACTGGGGCAATCGTGGTGCTTTGATCGGTCGTAGAAAGATTTAAATGTCTTTACTGTGCCCGTTTAAGTATTGAATATTTATATAGAATTTTACCACTGAAGGGAAATCTTAGTAGCTGAGCATAAAAAGAATAGAAGCATACTGTAACGTGTGTGAAGGCCATAAATGATATTAATTTTGGAACATAAACATACAGTATATGGCTGGTCTCGGTACTAAAAAATACACACCAGTATTTTATTTCTCCCTAAACATTTTAAGCTTCGAAGTCTTTAACTAACGTGATACCGGAGTCAACAAGCATACTTTTAGAATTTGATTAAAAGGGAATATAATATGGAATTGCGTATCTAAAGAAATTAATAACGATATCATTATATTCATGTACCGCAACACAAGAATAGTACACGCTGTACATTGTCTGTTGATAATATTTCTGTAGTGCTTTTTCAGCACTCTGCATATGACCTTGCCGGTGGCGCTGTGGGTTAGGTTCCTGACTCCCACTCTGATCGAATTTAAGTAATTTTAATAACAATGAATAGTCACCTATGCGTTACAATATAAACATTTGTTTTGATTTAAATCGCAAACGCGGGTTTAAATATATGTGTTTTTTGATTCACAATCAGACAAATGCAACATAAATTGATATCTTTGTCATCTAAGTATCTTAATAAACTTTCAGCATAGCTTTCTCCCCGTTTAGATTTATTTTTCTTGGGATCTTGGGATCAAACGTGGAAAGATTAGATTGTAATCGTATTTATTTTTTAAATGCATTTTAGAAAAGTGTAATCTATACTAAAAAGCTGTACACCACCTGCTATAAAGATACATATTGTAATACTTTCGGGCTCGGATAGGACGGACACAAGAACTCAGACTTGTGGAGTTAAATCTCAACAAAACAACAACAAATCTCAATATTTTGTACGAATTATTTGTAATACAAACCAAAAACTCTCTCAAATTCCTCCAATTAGCATAGCTTATGCAAAACCAAACCCTGCTACTGCAGATATACCCGACTTTGATAAAAGAGGAGGAGTGTCTTTGCTGAGTCAGATAGCTGTGGACCTCTTTGACAGTGTGTTGCAGGACTTGTCCGAAAACCAGGAGATAACAGTTGTGAAACAGGATAATGATGTGTTTCATGAACCACACAAGATTCAGCAGGTTGCCAGCTCTGTTCACAATGAATTGCTGTGTCAAACTGGATCCCAACAGGTTCTACAGAAAGTTGTAGCCACCAGAAATGAGACAGTGGTCAAAACCATAATCAGTTCTATGGTGACCAACATTTCCAAGCTGACACATTCAGCTTCCCGATGTTCATCCCTTTCACCAGAGACCAGTATTAGCAGAGAAGCAAGTGAGATCATTGATGAGGTGATGGGTGATATTAAAATAACTAGTGAGCACAGCAAAGAGGCAACACCCAGTGCTCTGTCTTCTGAAGTTTCTCTTGTTTCTTCTGAAATAGTACATGGAGTCACAGATAATCTGCTAAAGAACATCCAGCTAAACTGTTCCAGCCCTGAGTCCAGTACTCCTCAAGCTGCCATTGATATGGAAACCCGGAGCACTGAGCAGCTCATGTGCACCAACATGGACCAGTTAGAACCTTCACCTGTTATTGGTCGAACAGTCAGAAGTAAAAAAACGACAGTCTTCTATGACAAAGTCTCCAAAAGGCTTTTCTCCAACACTCCCAAGTGGTTTTGAAAACAGTTTCCAGCCAGAAGACACTATGGATAAGCCCTGCTCATCAGCTGTTGGTGTGACACCTTGTTAGCTTCTGGGACCCGAGAGAAGCCTGGAGATTATATGATTATATGTCAGCCGTCCCCTGTTCTTCTATATCTCTAGCTTGACTGCGTCCGGCTGCTCGGCTTTTGTTTGTAAAGTTTGAACGAGCGCCCCGTTCACTGTTTCTTGTGAAGTAAACATGACTCTCTCTGGCTTTGTCACTGTGGTCAGAAAGCATTTCTTGATTCTGCTTGAGCAGCTTCATGAATTGTAAGCGACTGTAAGAGCTCTTTCTAAAGTCAGCCCTCCTACAACAATTTATCACGCAGTCTCTTATGTGCACATTTTCCCACAAGTTGATCTCTTAACATGTCAGCTTCCAATACTCCCAAGTCACACGATTTAGCCAGTTCTCTTAGTGAATTCACAAAAGCATCAACAGATTCGTCCTGAGACGAATTCCTGCATTTATGCCCTTCCAAAACCACATTTCTCCACGGTGTAAAGTAAGCGTCTAAGGCAGCTAGTCTGTTCATATGTACCTTTTTCTCCAGCGAGGTTGGCGAAAATCCGCTGCAGGGGCGCCCCGATGCAGTGCAGTAATGCAGCCCGTCTCAGGCATCCGGAGCTTCTGTAGATCCACTGGCTATTTCAAAACATCTGTACGACTTCATCCATGTCTTGTATTCCGTATACAAATCCGGAGCTCCGAGGTTCAGTGGAAGCGGTGGAGAAAGCTGGGCATAAGCAAAACTTCTCGGCGCGGCGGCCGTATCTTCCATGGCGCAAGCTTAACGAACAGTCCGAAAATTCAAAAGTTCGTTTCAACCAGCACGAGAACTAAAATCTGCAGTGTTCTGCTCGCTTTGAGTTCGCCAAGCACTCATCTCTCGTCGCAATAAATGTTGTGTATCTTAATAAAGAGTCGTTCTTATATTATTTTAACTATTTTATTAACTACACAGATCACTCCCTTACACCATATATTCCCGCCTTCTACTCTCCCGTTCCGTTGTCTCGCGATGTCTACTCACTATACTCAGCTACCATATTCAGATATTGTGAAACAAATTTTAACTAAGCTGCTCTTAAGAATTCATCCTATTTCTCCAAAGGGGGGAGGAGAAACAAGAACAGATTATGGAAAGTTTATCTTGTTGGGAGCTTAGGGAATTTGCTGTGGGCATTATTGACAATGTGCCGAAGAAACTATTTACAGCCCCAGATACCTCAGAATGTAATCCAACAATGGGAAGCAATATCCAATGTGAGCTGGTTTCTGTCAAACAAGTGGCCAGCTGTATTTACAGAGAACTGCTGCAGAGTGCTGGTTCCAAAGACAACTTACAGCAAGCAGTAGCAGCCAAGAGTGAGAACCTGGCCAAAAAGATAGTTAATTCTCTTGGGAGAGAAATTATGAAGTTCCAACATTCAGATATCGAGTCTTCAGATGCTCCTCAAGCTGACAATGATATGGAAACCCGGAGCACCGAGCAGCTCATGTGCACCAAAATGGACCAGTTAGAACATTCACCTGTTATTGGTCGAACAGATGCAGTGAAAGCTATCTCTCCCAGTCTTCAGGATATGGTGAAGGGCTTTTAATGGTGTCTAAAATATATTGCTCTTCAAGGTACTCCAAAACTGAAGTAACAACCTCTCTAGCCAGAAGGCTTTCATCTGAAGCCTTCTTTGCCACTGTTGTGCAATAAACCTCCTGGTCTAACTCTTTTTTCATTGCTTCACAAATGGCTCCAGCAGTTTCTACTGTATAGGTGCACAAATCTGAAATATCTGACACAGAATCAGAAAACACTGAATTTGTTGGTGAAGAGCTGACACTTGAGCTCTTTGCATTGCTTTGAGCAGGAGAACTGGAACAAGATACATCTTCTTCAGTCTGGGTGAGTAAAGATTTGAGCTTTCCAAATAAAGTCCTTACAATGCCTTTTGCAACTGAACTCAAGTCAAAAGTACGATCAATGGATCCTGTTTCTGTGCTGCCTCTAGAAGTTTGAGGAGCAGCAGCAACATTTTTATTGGATTCTTGCAGATATTTATTTGTTTCAATACAATTCAGTGCAAACAAAACATTTATCACCTATCAATATAAGACCTATTTTTACTTACTTGTCAGGGTTCGTTGTTTCCCATGTTAACATTTAGAAATTTGCAACCAAATTTTGAATGCCAGCACAGATGCAACTAATACAAATATACTGTTGTCTATACAGTATAGTAAAAATCTATTATAGATATAGGTTGTATGTATAGAAAAATATATACAGTACAGTATTTCTAATATATAAATGAAGCAAGAACAACAGAATACCAGTCTAACCAAAGAAATAGAATGGTCAGTATTGCATATTTTAAGTGGATCCCTTAATTTATAAATAATTAAGTGTGCAGACCCCTGTTTCATTCCAGAGGAGGCAGTGTCAAAGGGTTCTTTTGGCATCGAGTCTATGGTAGAAAGTGAAGTCACCCCCTTGGAACCTGGACAGCTTAATATTCTCTCAATCAAAACCTAGTGGGAGCTGATCTGAACATGTCAGGGAAGGAACCACTAAGCAACAGCTAGGACTAAAATTCAGGATTTACTGTACTGAAGGAACAAATTAACATATTTCTTTACATTTGTTCTTTAGTTATGACACTGTGCATTTTAACCTCAAGAAGCTATCTGGAAAAATAAAATGCATCCATTACATTCAGACATTACAAGCAGTGTACCTTACCTGTCCATATAAATTGTTATTGTTATTGTTATTGTAAATTTTTAATTAAAAAACATTATGATAAAAAATAATTAGTGTGACATTGCTACTACATGGACAAAATACTAACTTTATTTTGCAATATTAAAAAATGGTGACTAATTAAAAATATATAGGCATCTTTTCTAGTGGCAGAACAATTAATCTATTTTAAAGCATATTCCTGTGTAAAAAAGATGGCCTCCTAACCACGATTGTGTTCGTACTTTTTCAATTTACCTACTGAATGTCTAAAACTTGCTTAGGTTTTTAACTTTAATATGAGAGGCTTATAAAATAAAAATCACCGCAACAAAATAGCACATTGGAAATTATAAATCTTAAACTTCAATCTGCAACTGTTCCATAACACTTTAGCGAGTATGGTACAATTGTGTTCCTATGTGAAGCAAGATCACTGGTATTTTACATCATTGTGTTTTCAACAACAACTACTTGGTCAGGCGCAATGTATCTAACCAGTTTCATACTGGGTACTGCATAATTGACACATAACAAATACAGTTAAATTCAGAAAATAAATAGTAATTCTTCATTGAAATGTGCAGAAATATGTCATGTTTATGTTTGTACCCTGTTAACTTCATAGAAATTAGACCTTAGAGAATTTAAAGATTCTGTGAAACATGCACTTTGACCAGAGGTGCCCAAACTTTTGCATACAACTGTATGTTGCTGCTGCATCATTCAGGACAAAGCCCAAAATGCGTTTTCAACACATTTGATGACTTAGTGTTACTTAGTTGTTACTGCCCTCTGGTGGTTGTTGATTGAAACATAACATCCATTCAAACACGACCAGACATTTCTCCCACTGTCAATACTTCAGCTAAATTTCACATTTTATACTGGTGCCACAACATATTGTTAGTTATTATGATAGAAATGTGTTTTAATATGACTAATATATTATTGTTGTAATGCAGTATGATCAGAGTTATACATAAGTACAATACAACAGTTTATTTTTGCGAAGGTTCAGTTAGTGTATTTTGACTGCTGCTCTAGTCATTGTCAATATCAATATTCAAAGTCAATGTTCTAGTCATTACAACAAAGCCAGTCTATGGTAAACTATATCTAGGATTTGGAAAAATGCACATGAGCTAACACGAAAATGTGCACATGTACTGTACTGTTAACAGACTGATTCATGCATTTGCAAAGAGAGAAAAAGCAATTTAACGAACGCAGCTGGGGAAGTGAGTTAAAAATAGAAAACAGTTCCTCTTTAAACATTTAAACATCACCATACTAAAATGATTAAAATAAAAACTTTCTGTACGCACTGATGCTTAACATACCACAACTGCAGCATGTAGGACTTACCCATCAGACAGCTGACTGATCAGAGGGACTTCATGAAACCAGTTGGAATCAGTAGTCACCTCTTCAGTGGAGTCAGGTGAAATATGAACTGACCCAAGAGAAAAGAATTATTGCCGCATTAGAATTCTCATGGCATGCATAAAAAAGTGATCAATCCAATTAACATCCAAAAAAGGCAGAAAACATGTATTTATTCATAGATAAAATTAGGATGCTGATTAGGATTTATTTATCTGTTTACCCATATAATTTAAATAATTTTCACACCTTAGCTCACAACAATTTTACTGCACCAGACTGTGGCACAATGGCTGCCCAGAGATCCCCAGACTTAATTGGAACCTTCCTCAACCTTAACAGTAGATGTTACCAAGCTTTCAAAACCCAACACTTGTGCATTAATCATTTAATATTGATTAAATGACACAAAACAATTGACATGTTTTTATCTGAGTAAGCTATACAAATAAAACTGAATTTAATTAAACTGATTTTTTGGATTATATGTTCCATTGTCTTTCACAATATCTTTCACCCAATATCAGCACCCACTTAATTTCTCTGCAGCTGCATTGGAAAATTTGTCAAAACATAACGTTTTTCAAAACCTTTATTTTTTCTAGAAACAAATTAAAATACTGACCTTTGGTGATTTTAGAACTCTTCTCATTAGCAATGGTAACATCTCTTTTCTCCGTGCTAACGATCTCAGTAGAAGCTGTGCCACAGAGAAAACATCCTTTTAGTTGAATAGTCCTTTCAGATAGTTTAGATCAATATGTTGTCAACCTGCATCATTCCCTCTGGCCAACAAACTAAAACACATTAAATTGTGAACTAAATCTCAGTTGTACCACTGCAAAATATTGGATCTAGAAGCTTACCCTATTTTCCAGACTGAAGTACTTCTTTAAAATATTGCCTTTTAATACTGTCTTGCATTTCTCTCTCAAAATCCTTCCTTTCCTGTAAACTCTCATTTAGCTTTTGCTGCAGGAGAGCAACCTTCCTTTCATATAATTCAAATGCCTGAGAATGACAGAAAACCTTTCACAAGTGGCTATTCTTTAAAGAAAAAGGAAAGCCTCTCAACAAAAGATGAAAAGGTCCATCTCATTGTTGAACATCTTGTATTAAAAAGCACATGTTTTTCCATTACTCTAGTATTTAATGACAAATGAACTAGCTTGCAACCCAACATGTTGCTAGTAGAAAACTTCCCGTCCATAAGGTCACATTTTAATTTAGTATCAGACAGAAGCTGTTGGGCACCACTGAAATTCCAGCTCAAGTAAAAACTACAGGAGACTCCGATCTCATCTCAATCTACAGCACCCTGAAGCTGGGAAGCTGGGTCTGGTCAGAGCTCAGAAGAAGAAAGGCTGGGTCCAACATTACTTGGATGAAAGACTCTGTGTGTAGTTCAGAACCTTGCAGGCTGGGTATAAGAGATTGAAGCAGCAATGTCTCTCCTCTAATGCTTAGGTAATGAAGAGGAGAGATCATCAACCACCCTCTTGGATCCTCTTGGGGAGATACCCCTGAGGGATACTTTAGAACAGCCAATTATGCAAAGCAGCATGTCTCTGGGATGTTACATGGAATTAAAATCCACAACACGCAGAATAAATGCCCCACAGGCAGGTGCCCAAGGCTGGAGATAAACCATGGGCTTTGGAGATGCAGTGCTATAACCATGAATTGAATGAGGTGCCAACATACCATGCTCATTGTGGTCACTGAGGATCCAAAAAGTATTCGTTTAGGTTATTAATTTAAACCTATAGGTGGTCATCTTGGAAATACAACAAAATATACCTGCAAGGTCAGTGTCAAGTCCGGAATTTGCATGAAGAAAAGTTCACCTTAAGAGGATGAATCCAAACATCCATTACTCCAGTACCTTTTTGTGCCTTCTAGCTCTGGTCTGTTTCTTCAGCTGGGCCTGTCGCACCTCCCTCCGGGCATCTTCCTCTATCCTCATCTGTAAAGCCCTTTCTCTGATTTTCCACATCTGTAGAGCCGTCAGTGAAAAGGCAAAACAGATGAGAAACAGCAGAAAGCTAGATTGTGTTGAGCACAAAACAGCTACGCTACTAGACATTTATATTTATATATGTCACCTGCTTATAGGTGGTACATTAATTATTGAGGATTCTGTTAGATCATGTGGAGCTGAATCTCTCCCCTTTTTACAATCTAGCAATTGAGGCCTTTTGGCATTTTTCAGCATATTAGGAGCATTCAGCAGCTGAATGTGGTCTGGGAAGCCCAAAGACAAAATAACTGGGAAAATAACATACCATACAGCAATGTACAGTGAAAATGTGAAAAAAAACAAGAAACATGATTAAACTGATGTAGAAAACCGATGAGGCTAAATACTTTATATTGATAATGCTGGTGATTTGAAAGCTGATAAATCAATGAAAGGGGTGAATAAACTATGTGTTTTAAAAGTGAGTTAAGCTACAGTGTGGAATGTAAGATTCATAAAAGCATATAAAAAGTGTCTGAAGTCTAAGTGTGACGATACAGTAACATGATTCACTAAGGGTATCCACTCTGCAGAAATCTGTTCGGCTGGAAGAGGCGTATAAAGTATAAGGTGAGAGAATTTTTTTAATTCGCATTTTGCAACATAAAATGCTTAATTACTTGTCAGAAAGAGAACATCTTTTAAAACAGTTATGCTAGAGATCCTGTTATCTTTTGCTTGCTCCCCAATCATGCTGTATTTACAGAGGTGTCACAAGGTCACTTGCCAGAGTTGATATAAATGTCTCTAATCAGTTTAAGATGCAGAAGGAAACCAGCTATTAAAGATCTGTCATCCAGGTGATGACCGGGAGCAGCCCTGGGTCAAAATAAATCAAACTGTATTCTCATACCTCATCCTGTCTGCTGTACTGCAGACCTCTCAAACGCTGTATTTCACCACTGCATATCTCCTCTGTTTTCGGAGCTCCTGCCTGGTGCCTTCATAAACAACAACAGCAAAGAAAGCTTCATCCACAAGGCAATGTCAGACAGCAGCAGAGGAATTTGTGAATGTGGTATTTCCGTAGAGCAAATGTTCATCTTTTGGAAAACTTTGACTCAGTCAAGACTTCCACTTGCTTGCACAATTAATTAACTTAAGGCAAACCTTTACTTACAGTTGTATTCTTGACATCTAATGTTTAAGCATAACAGTAAAATATTTACACATATTTACAGCGAAACAAAAAAAAATGTGATACAAATACAACAAATCAGGAATCCAAAAGGCAGGAACTTGCTGTTAAAGAGTGAGGAGCTTCCATATGTTATTACCTGTCTCTGTTAGCCATAAACTGGTCTGAAATATTCTTGGATCCTTCCTCAAGGAGCCATTCCCTCACATCGGTGAAGCTGATATCCCTGGGAATCTCGTTCTGCTCCTGGATCTCCAAGAACTTCTTCACTATTGTTTTCTGAAAGCCAGCACAGCCTTTTACTAGAGTGCCACACTCCCTTCATTGCAAGGTTCTCCTAAGCACTATTATAGCCGAGTGTGCACTTCAAAACCAACACTGACTTTTTCCATTAGATTTTTAATTTGAACTCACACCAATAGAATGTGTTTGCATATGTATAAGAGTGAAGGCTGAGCTACTGTAGTTTGTTGATCTAAACATTTCAATTTAAGATGTATATCTTGGATACAGTGGTTAACCTTGTTATCTCGCAACACTGGGGCCAGGGGCTCTATTCTGAGCCTGAGGTGATTTGTCTGTGTGGAGTTTGTATGGTCTCCCCATATTCACATGGGTTTTTCACGGTTTGCTCTGGTTTGCTCCCACAGTCCAAAGCCATACTATACTGGTAGAAAAAAAGGTGTCTAATTGGTTCTAGAGTGAATTTGTGTCTGTGTGTGTCTTGCAATGGACTTAATTCTGGTCAAGGGTGTATATCGCCTTAAGCCCGTTGCTTTCTGGGATAGGCCCCTGCTCCCTGCAGCCCTTAGATGAGGCGGTTAGATTAGATGACGTGGATGGAAAGGGATGGATGGAAGTTCAAGTCGTTTTTCAGCCTTGTCTGGCAAAGAAGACTTATAAATTCTGTTTTGGACTACACACAAAAGCTGCCTGTATTAACATGTGTTTGGAAAAATACATTTGTTTGCACTGAAAATGGATTAAAGTCTACAGCGCAGTACAGATAAGCAGTGAATGCTCCGATTCGGGTGGTACAATTAGTGGTTTACCACAAAGAAAAACATCCAGATATATTGCCCAGCCTCAATGAATAAAAAAACTATCTTTTTTTAACTCTGTTATCGTGAACAGAGAAGAATACAAGGCGACCTGTTTCAAATATTCAAAATCCTCACAGTCAAGTCTGCTTGTTGAACGCTGACTTCTTTCAAGAAACAGCTGGATGAGACTCACAGACCAATTAACAAGTAATTACCAAACAGGCTTAAGAGCTTCCTCTCATTCATAACTTTTCTTATGATATGAAACCCATATCCTGCATGCAGAAAGGACTATATGGGCTATAAACAACACAAAGTATCATGAAAAGATGTACAGTATGGCTGAACTAACAAGAAGAAGCTAAAATAGGCTAGAGCTGTGACAAACATAAGCAACAACATCATCAGCGTCAAAACACTAAAACAGAAATGAGCTTCATAGCAATTAGAGAAGAAACTGAAAGAAAACATTGAAATTGATCCTTAGAATACAAACACAGTCAAGGTAGAGACTTCCTTGAAGATGACATGATGACAGTAGTATATTCAAAAGTGCATAATGGAGAGATCTTATGGAAGCCTTCATCTAGAAACGTTACTGATTGCGGGCTGGATAAAGGCAGAAGTCTATGATGAAGAGTCAGAATCAGATGGACGGTTGTTTAAAAACATCACACTTACCTGTTTAGTCACATAATTTTTGTCATACTGCAACTTCACATTGCTAAGGTAGTTATGATATTGATTGTATTCTTTCAAAGAGCAGAGGACCTGAAAACAGACAAAACATGTTTCAAGTACTGTCTAGGAGGTTAAATGTTTTTATTTTTATTTTACAAATCTAGAGCACAGTCAAGTACTCTGTGTTTGAATATTTATTGAGCATAAGGACTTTAGCACAAACCATAGGCCTGCTTTGATTACATCTACTATTACATGCTTTGATTACAACCAAAGGCCTGCCCACCGAATACATCTATGCTGGAGTGCAGACATGAGTTAAATCACGCTACTGGAAACTATTACAGCTAAATGAGCTAGAACCTGGTCTATTTTTTTTGACAACACCTCACTCCTTCACCATACCAAAAAAGCCTCATTCTTTGCACAAACTCCAAACAGCCTTACTTTCTCCTGCTCATTGATTAAGCCTCTGTTCTGCAGAGACTCCTGCATGCCCTTGCGATGGTAATAGGTGCGCAGGTGGGGGTCATGGAGGCTGTTGTACTTCGAATCCAAAAGGAAACCGTGGGGATCAGTCAGAGTGAAGTCAGGAGATGGCTGGTGCAGCTGAAATAGAAGGTAAGTATTTTATTAAAACATGATATGTATAGGTAAACACAGATATGTATCCCCCTATGTTTCTGAACATAAAAATGAGAATGTTTTTTTTCTCCCCCCTCCGAAGGCTGTCGCCAGTTTCTTGGAAGACTACTCCAGAATCGCTGTTATCATTTTTTTCTATGTTCTTGAAAATCAAATTCCAATTTCTCAGTCATTGTAGCCAACTAAAAATGACTACATTGCAAAAAGACAGTAAGCACAATAAGCTTTAAGGCATACAGTACAGCTGAATTTCAATAATGTGATCAATATACTGCGTCTAGAAAAATATATAACCTTACTCCTGATGTTATATGCACAAAGATGTCAAGGGAAGACAGTTTGCTTACAGTTTAATCATTACAGCAACCACATTATACTAACACACACAGAAATGTGTTAATGTGTCCCAGGTATCATTTCATATTATACAATTTTACATGTTGGTTTACCCTTAAAAAGAAAGAAAACCACGAATCAACATGTCATTTTTTACAATTTAAATGTTTGGATTTAAATAAGAATAAATGTATTCATGCTTTTCATTTTAGGTTACACTTACTTTCTCCGAAAGAGCAGTCCTGCAAAATTGAGGTTTAGACCCTGGGATTAACGGCAGTTTAGTGCCGATGGGTCTCTCCAACAGCTGCTGCTCTCCCTGCAGTGCATACAGCATGGTATAGCAGCCCTGAAACACAGAACATAGCTATCGTACCTCACAGAACCACAGCCAAAACGCCAGAAAAAACAAGCAGAGCTGATGGCAGAAATGATTTCATCTGTCACAGAGTGAAATAAAATGGGTGTGGGGGCAACAGCAGGTATCAAGGACAATGTTGACTTTGCATAGAAGTTTGTATAGAATGACCAGTGACTTCAATGAGGGTGGTAATATGTGTCTTTCTTTGTTCTGGGGCTTCCTACTGATCAAAGATGCTATTGCAAACATTGTTAATTACCACACAGTTCAGAGAAGACACATGGCATGTCAAAACTGGCCTAGCCGAGCCTCAGACTGAGGAGGTAGATCTAGAACATAACAGTTCTAGAAAATCTAGAATGTTCTAGAGCAATCTTACACCTGGCCATCTGTATATAGCCATTTGATCAATGAGCCCCAAGAAGTTAGCTCTGCTTACACCCAAAACTATCAACCCCCCCCCCCAAAGAAAGGTAGGGGGGCTTTAATAACCCCAGTGACAGAGCCAGAGCACACAGAAACAGAAGAAAAAGGAATAACCAATTTGTACCACAGCACCCAGGAGAGGGTTTGGACACCAGGGACTCTCTACAGTGAGCAAGGGAGGAAGGCATTGTCTTCCTCCCCTCTCTACTCAAAAAATTGACTCAGAGACAAATGGGGGGGGCATATTAAAAAACGGACTCAGCCAGGACTGAGGAGGATCCCTAAGACTACACAGAGTTTCTTTGCTATGACAGAAGCAGGCACACCAGGTCTCCAACTGGGGCTGGGTTTGGGAGAATATTTGCAGCTGGACTTTTCCTTTGGAACTCTGGTTTTGGTAACTGGGGTCAAATGGGGCTCTTGAGCTGGTCTGCAATATGTTCTGTGAGTAAGTAAGTACCTCTGGTGGATAAGTTGTAATATTTGTTCTGTGGATTAGGCTATAATAGATACTGGAATTGCAAAGTACTGTAATACAAATGGAAATTATGTAGGATGACTTCTGGTCTGTGGATGCACTAGTGGTTCTGGAAGATAAAAAGAACTTGTTGCTGGGGGAAAAGGTCTTTAGAATTGCTAGGTGGCATAATCAGCTACAAAACTAACTTTTAAAAGCAGTCCCTGCATTTAAGGGCCACGGTTCCTGACATATCTTTTTATAGATAGGTAAGAAGAGTTACCCTAGGGTGTTCAGAGGGCTAAATCAGTTCATAACATTCTTTTTTTTTTCTTCTGCACAAACGAGTTGATTCTCTAAGTCTGTTTAGAGTTTTAGATTGGGAAGGCATATTCTCACCCGAGACATTTTAAGACAACAAAAGAAAAGTACAGTACGTATATTCCCATAAAATACAGAACACATAGCTGGAATTTTTAAAATCACGTTCCATTTATTTTACCTTCTAGAGCATTTAAAACAGTATTAGAAATATTACTACGAGGTGTACGTTTTAACTGTTTTACTAAACCTTACATTTTAAAGCTAAACTAATGCTGATTTTTTTACGATTCACTACCTAAAAGTTCAAATATTTAAAAGTATGGATAATACACTCACAGCTCTAGATCCCGGTTTCTTTCTCTCCATTTTAACCCTGATCTCGTTCCATTAATCCATTAATCAATTAATCTATTTTGAGAAAACAATTCCGTCGTGTTCGTGAGCGTTTAGACTTTATTTTGTATAATTCGGACTTGAGCATAAACCACTGTATAACCAAAATGTTGTCTATTATAACGTCAGATCTGCAAAGCAGTTGCCTTATCTGACGTATCCAGCGTGTACAAGTTAAGTAAAGACGTCATTAAAAGCTGCAGCAGGGAAGCTACAGTATTCGTCCCAGGACGGACTTGTTTTTTTATATATATTTATAATTAGGTTTTAATTAGAAAATCCAGACAAAAAGGCGATGTCCGATTTAATGTTTAATTTGAATGTCGCCATTCTAACTCAAAGCCTTCACGGTATCAAACCTGTGTGGTCACACGTCCCAAACAGTCTGGCTCTGCCAGTGGAGCCTAGAGACCCCAAAATATAACACACGGTTTGCCTTTTAATAATTTACACCTATAAAAATAATAATAATAATAATAATAATAATAATACAAAGTAATAAACACTTGTTTTAAAAGCGCGGACTGATTAGTCATTTGTACAGAGCAACATAACAAGACAGTGGCCACAGTACATACGGAAATCTCCAACTGTACTATATTTAAAAACTATATCTTTTTTCTGTATATCAAGACCTAGTTTTCAGTGACTACTGCGATGTGCCCTTCCATTTCCTAACTTAGTTATAGAAAGCAAGTGGAGCTGCTGAAGAAAATATCCTAAAAATAACTACTTTTTGTAGTGTTCGTAATGTGACGAGGGGTCCGGTTCACCTTCAGACTTAATTTCCTATAGAAGTATATTGTATATACAGTAGGTTTTATAGTCTTATAAAACCCTTTTTTTTAAGCGTTTTATAATGCTACTCTTGCACTCTGCTGTCTCCTAGTTCCTTTCAGTTGGGCTTCACCGGTGAAATAAGGATGAAAACACCCTCTCTCTGCCCAGTCTTGCTTTTTGGCGGTTGATGTGTCTGTATGTGTCTTTTCTAGATATGTCTAAAACGACACCTAATATGCAGGAAGAAGCTGTTAAATTGGTAAGCTGGTATCTGTAGCTGGGTAGCTGCAGAAAGGGATTGAAAACGTACAGACATCATTTTGGGTGCGACGGTAGGATGACGTCACAGCGGAACGGCCATTTCACGAGGTTCTTAATTCCTCAGTCTCGAGATGTGTTCTGGTTGTTTTCGGTTTGGCTGAAGGTATTTGTACGGTAGCAATGCCGTGCTTTAAATTTCATACTTGGTTATTTAAGATCCTCGTTTATATGAATACACTATATTTATGGTATATAAATTAGTTATTTCTGGATAATCACTTCAGGAGCTCACTTTATCCCCTGAACAGTAGTCACTGTAAATATAATTTGTCTTTTATTTCCCAAAACAATTCAATATTTCCCACTGTACTGCATACAGTATTTAGCTTTAAGTTTTTCCTTAAAATAATTGGTAAAGAAATTTCTCACTTTTCAACCACTTTTCATCTGTAGCTCCGAGGAACTGCTGGTATAATGGTGAACAATGCGTGACAGACTTTGGGATCCTTTGGGATGGAAAAGAAGTGTAGAAATGCAATTTTAATCATGGTAAATTATGGTATTGTAGCCATTTATAGTTATACAGGTGTTGTCCTCAATATTCTCAGTCACAGCAGCATGCCACATGGAATATTATCCATCCATTGTCTAATCACTTGATCCAATTCAATGCTGTGGAGAAGGGCTCTGCAATTACCAGAGGTCAGTTTCTTCATTTCTGTTGCAGTGTGAGAGCAAAGAAAATTACAGTCATCAACAATTATACTGCTTATCTGTTTAGTTGCAAGAGGATTATCCTTTCTTTTGGACATAATCTGCATTCGGATTTGTGACCAAGATTACATCATACAAATGCCAAAGATTGGAACGTCTGAAAAAGACTCAGTGGATGACAGAGGGATCAAATTTGCTAACTAAATGTGTGTTCACTGATTGATCTGCAGAGCCACACGGTCAGGCCGGGTGCAATAAGATGTGGATACAGTCCTTCAAATTCACATCCCTAGTAAATAAAGAGCATACAATCCATTTTATCACTCTGCAACTCACAACTGGCAACCCACTGAAGCTAAGCAGGGACACTATACTGTAAACAGGCGCCGTCCTTCGGATGAGACATAAAACCGAGGTCCTGACTCTCTCTGGTCATTAAAAATCCCAGGGCGTTTCTCGAAAAGAGTAGGGGTGTAACCCTGGCGTCCTGGCCAAAGTTCCCATTGGCCCTTACCAATCATGGCCTCCTAATAAATCCCCATCTATGAAATGGCTTCATTACTCTGCTCTCCTCCCCGCTGATGTGTGGTGAGCGTTTTGGCGCACTATGGCTGCTGTCGCATCATCCAGGTGTATACTGCACATTGGTGGTGGTGGAAGGGAGTCCCTATTACCTGTAAAGTGCTTTGAGTGGAGTGTCCAGAAAAGCACTATATAAGTGTAAGCAATTATTAATTATTATTATTACTAGCTGACTAGTGACTAGTGACCTTATTTTAGCCTGGAAGAGATACATTATGATCATTTAATACTGGCAAATATTCTTGTAGCACAAGGGAAGCGGTACAAACATTAGATTTCCACTAGGGGGAACAGTAGGTTTTTGGACTAAACTGTCCTGCTTTGGCAACACTATATTTATGGTATATAAATTAGTTATTTCTGGATAATCACTTCAGGAGCTCACTTTATCCCCTGAACAGTAGTCACTGTAAATATAATTTGTCTTTTATTTCCCAAAACAATTCAATATTTCCCACTGTACTGCATACAGTATTTAGCCTCTAGAATTTAATTTGCTCAATGTTAGTCTTGAAGCATGTAGTTAGTACTGTGTAGGTACTATCATTTAACAGCATTCATGAGATACATTCAAACAGAATATTAATTCCATATATTCAATTGAATCTTTCAAAGAGAACAACCATTTCCCTGCGAAATTAGGCTTTTCTCTGTCACTTCTCAGGTGGCTCTGACAATCAGCTGCCGTTAAATTGTGGCTGTGGGCATCTGTTTCAATGGAGTTTCTACTCCCTCTTTAAGTGTGATATTAGAAATACATATTTTTTGCTCAAAAACGTCTTTTTACAAATTAAATATACAGCTATAAACTAATATGATGTTTCGACTGTGAAGCCTTCTTAAGGTCTGTGAGACACACCTGAAGAAGGCTTCACAGCCGAAACTTTGTGTTTTCTCGGTTCTCTTTTCAGCATGGGATAAACCTATTGTTCCTTTACAGACTACGCATGCTGACACAGCTACCCATCCACAGCAATATTACATTATGAAAGACAGTTTCGTGCAGGAAAAAAAAGCACCTTTACATTTACCTTTATTTATATAAAAACTAGACTATTGTCTAAAATAGTCTAAATTGGTAAATTGTGCCATGAAAAGTTCATTTTTCAGTTTCCACTGTCTACATTCCCGGGCACGGCTTATATGTGCGTTAATATTTACCTATCGGATTAGCAAAGGTTAAAATGACACAATTGAAACAGGGTGAGGAAATGTGCACAAACTCCTCTGACATACTCATGAGAGAGAGTCTTTCCCCTCTTGACATGCTTTGAGCTTATAAAAGAGAGATAACCCACTGGAGAAGAACACGACTGTGAGTGACATCACTGTGAGGTCATAGGCATTGAGCAGGTCAGAAAATCAAGACTTCAAGGGGAAACTCAATACTACCCAACATTAGAGACATTCCTATTTTTTCAAGTGCCATCTTGATAATGGTTTAAGTTCCTCAGATATTTTTTAACTTCAGCTAGGCGTATGGCCTTTGACTTAAAAATCAGTAAATCGTTAAGGAATGCTGGAAGGTTTAATAGAATTAAGATATTCTTACCAGATCGAAACACCAGCATGGCACTGTAACCTTATTCTTTATAGAAATGTGACCATAAACTCTCTCTTTTAAACTGTACAGGCCTATTACAAAGCCAGTCAAAGTGGACAGCTCCACAGAGTAAACAGTCATAAAATCCAATGCTTCAAGTTGATCAATAATGTAGTAACTGTACTGTATATGAAGATGTGGTGATTGTTTTTATTTAACCTTAACCACCTGTTCTGAAAAGCATAGGTTGTCTTGTGTTTTGGAATACGTAGTCTGTGGTGTTATTGATTTAGCTAGTAAAAATATATATTTAATATTCATCCATTGCGTGGTTTCTGTGTAAAGTGCTGTCAGCATTACACTATTAATTTATTACAAAACTGCTGTGAAAACAAACTGAATGATTATGTTTAAAAGACACTGGAGATCACTTGGATTTGCCATATTTTGAGAAAAGTGTAGCGTTGAAAGCTAATACACACGTGTAGTTGGATATACCTATCCATGGGTGTATACTGTTAACTCCAAGGAGTCGGATTTGAGTCATAAAATCAAAATACAGCATAACCATTCCATTATTTAACTGCGCGATGTCATTACTCCTGATAAACAAACCCTTTAGCCGCATCCACAGAAACAGAAGTCGCAGATATGTGCCGAACAGGAATACTAGTATCAATATAATGTGCTTGATACGAACTGCCTAATGGGGCCACAGGAATAATTGAAGTCAGGTCAGATCCAGCACTTTTATTACAAACAAGCCTTTAAAGAAACACAAACAGAATGTACTTTTATGATTTGAAATAATTGTATATCGCCTCAGCAAAAATAATTTGACTTTTTTCCCCCCCTCCACTTTAGGCTTTGACTGTATAGGTTCAAAGTTGTTTCCTGACTTTTGGATCTTAAGCAACAGTGAGGGTCATATATTCAGTACTTCATTTAAAAAATGTTTTTTTAGATGCATGACTTTCTCATGATAAATATCCTTTCTAAATACATTTCACTTTTGCTATTAAGGTCAGTACTGAATAGTTTAAGAACAAGTAAAGGTTTATTCCATGCTGAAAAGAGAAGAAAAGAAACAAGAACTGACACCTGAAGAAGACTCTACAGCTGAAACATTGAGTTTCTTTTCTTCTCTTTTCAGCATGGAATAAATCTTTACTTGTTCCTTTGCAGCCTATGCGTGTTGACGCACTACCTACTTGAGCTACTGCAGAGTTTTCTTACATATTACTTACCACCATTTGCTTTGACTAGGAAAAACTATGCAGTATCTTTTGAAAAACAGCCCTTTGTCTATTTGTGCCAGCCACGTGTTACTGGCAGTCCTCAAATGTGTCAACTACTGTGAGGAAGGCCTTCCACACTCCAGGCCTGCTTGTGCACACAGCCCCGCCTCCTCTTCTCGTTTGACCGATCTCTCGGTTCGTGTCCGCGATGCAGGTCCAGTGCTGACCCCCACCCTTCGTCACACACCACTTGGAGTGCTCCACCATGATGCTGAAAGGCCTGGCCTCTGGCAGCTGCATAGTCTTCACGTTGTACACCTTGTGCGCCACAGAGCAATTTGACGGCAGAGGCTGATGAAGCTTCCCCCAGCTTTTGGCAAAGAAGTCGTCTCCTAAATAGTTAACCAGCAAACCTGAATAGAGATCTGAAATGGAACAGTGTCACAGGTTCCATGTTAGAATCTGTCCCAGGCACACTTTCTACCCAACCAAAAACAGGAAGTGCACTACAGTAGCTACCAAAACGTCAAACTGAAACTGAGAACAAGTGAATGTGTATTTCTCCCCCCTCTCAGGGGTGGATGCAATAAGAGGTTCCCTTTAATGAAATCATGGCATCAGTTTAGCATTCCTCACAGAGCAGTAACACTGAAACACAGGTAAAACATGAGGTTTTCTCTGCAAACATGTGGCTCAACAAGGTAAAAAAGTATTGATTTCTTGCCTCTTTCTCTTCACAGACTGTAGTCTTGAGTTTACTGATGCGGTCCATTGGGAACAAGAACACTATTTTACTTGGCCTGGGCTTCCAGATTCTGCAACTTGCTTGGTACGGCTTTGGATCAGAACCCTGGTATGTGCCTTGTATTCTGTAGGAGTAGAAAACCCAGGAGCTTTTCCTAACAGACACTGTAGGTCACAGATCATCAAACATAATTTGTGAACCTTTAATATCAGTCCTATTCTGAGTTATTTAAAATTATTAAGCAGGTACTGTCACTATTAAACCAAACATTTAATCTTATAAACCTGAAATACAGTCGCTGTTTTATGCATATTTCTAGTTTGATACTAGTTTTCCTTCTTGGTTTCTCCTCAGGATGATGTGGGCTGCTGGTGCAGTTGCAGCTATGCAGCTATACCTTCCCAGCAGTCAGTGCTCTTGTATCCAGGACAGCTGAAGCAGACCAGCAAGGTACCCAGGGCAAGAAAAAAGTCGCTTTGTACAGAAACTCAGCTGTTGGTTTCTGTCATCCATCTGAAAATGAAAGCACTATGTATTTCTTGTACTTGTAATCTTGCAACTTCTCTGTTATGCCACAAAGCTTTGTCGTGAAGTCAGACAGATCTATTCTTTCACCCATTTGGTTTGACAGTTCTGTTTGAAAAGCTCATAAATATCCAATGCTCCATCCACTAAGAGAGAGCTCAGTAGTCTTAAGTGTAATAGCTAGATTAGAGGGCATCCAGTATGTTTCTTGATTGTCAAAAGATTGGCCTGTGAAACTAATTAAATTAGCTTAAGCTAGTAATTAGTTGTTAATACAGTAACTAGGAGTTTTAGGTATCTAAAACCCAGAAATCTTTTTGGCCTTGAGAGCTGGAGCAGAAGATCTTGTCTTGATCGTTGCACTAGCTAATCTAATGTTTGTGCTGTGCTTGTGCGTTCTTAGCTCTCCCTGCTCATTAGAACTGGCGAGACAGTGAAGAGAAGCACAACATGTTTGCAGTCAGTCAGTGAGGTTAGGTGCAGTTTTAGTCAGGGGGCTGTTCCATGTCTTGTCCTGTGCTAAATGCCAGCATTGGGGGTTAAGACTTTTTAAAATAAACTAAAATGTACCCTACATGTTTGTCATGTACGTATCTTCATGTGATCCTGCTAGATTTCTGCTTACCTAAGTCTTCTTGTGAATGGTGTGTGGAAGGCTGACGGTCTCGTTCTCTTATAGGTGTGGTTCAGGGGATGATCACTGGGATTCGAGGGCTGTGTAATGGCCTGGGACCGGCGCTGTACGGGTTAATTTTCTACATATTCCATGTGGAGCTTAATGAACTCCCAGTGAGTAACAGTGGCCTAGGAGCTGAGTCTGAATCATCACATCACTCTCAACACAATCATCAGGTAACGTACAGTGTCCAGCTTCATGGAATTGTCATTGAAACTCGTCATCTTTAGGTTTGGGTGTCAGTCTCTCAGAATTATGCTCTGGAATGTGAAATGTAGTCAAAATGGTATATGGTGAAACAAATATGAAACCAGACAGGTAGGATTTTGATGTTCAGTTTCTATGTAACCATAGAACTTGTCTCTATCTTATAAAAGGGAATATCATTCTTCGCAGGACATGTTACCTGTCATGCCAGTATCCCAGAGGAGTCTTTCATGACTTGCAGTACATTGTAAGAATGGTTAGGTTAACACACTTGGATGCAGATTTTGCTGTTGATCTTCAGATACTTTTAGTGAGGCACTAACATTTTTTTGCAGTTGATGTTGGCCAACTAATAGCTGGTATCAGGAGTTATAAATGTGATGTCTGTGGAGTGTATGGGTACAGGTCACACTCTCATGGTCCCCCTGTGCAGTCTTACCTAAACTGTGGTCAAGTGAGTAGCTGCGTTGGTATGTGTTAGCTGCAAGGAGACATGTATTGGTTAATCCCAGCCTGAAAAACAGGGGTAAATCCAACATTTCAGCTGCTGAGACGTCTTCAGGGGATATTTCATTTCACATAGCACATTGAATGTCTCAAGATTAAGATATATAATACCCCTAAAAATCCTGGGTTTGGCGGGCTTCATTCTGCACTTTTTAATTACCGTCCCTTTGTGATTTATTTCTGTCCACGCAGAGTTCAATAATCCCTGGTCCTCCGTTCCTGTTTGGGGCATGTGCTGTGCTGCTCGCCCTGCTGGTGGCGCTGTTCATCCCTGAGCACACTAACATGGCCCCGCGGAGCAGCACCTGGAAGAAGCATCTGTCAGCCCACAGCCACCCCCACAGCCCCCAGGCACCTGGGGAGGCCAAGGAGCCACTCTTACAAGACAGCAACGTATGACCGCTGTTGCTTCTCAGGCGGTTTCTAGATACATCATTCTGCCATTTTTTATTTATTTATGGAGATGCCAGGTAATGGAAATTCAACACGAGTGTTAAGAGTACCATTTTGTAATATATTTAAAAATTGTCCAAAGGCACTATTGCAATAGCTCTATTTATTGAATTCAATATAGTTAGAGAGGATTTTTTATACATTTTTGTCATAAATTCTACATCGGCATGGCTTACCCAGGGACTTGTGCCTTGTAGAACTGGAATGTTACTGAACACAGTGTGTTTGTCAGTCATCCTGCTTTGAAGCGGTGTGATAATATGGGTTGAAGTGCAATCGGTTCACTAGAGAACACTCAGCCCATTAAGAGCTTTACCTCTTTTTCTCTTTTGACCCAAGACAGACTTTATTAAAAGTCAGAATGATGTACAGAAAAAAGTGGTGTGGCCTCTTAAGCTTGTACATGACAAGGCCTTAATAGATGCTCTTGGGTGCAAAAGCAACATGCAGTGGGTCAAGAACAGTTCATTCTTTTGCGGCTTTGTTATCATTGAAAAGAGAAAAGGACTTGGAACTTCGCTTGTTCTACATATCTTCATTTTTCTGTTCATATCAAGCAGTTGCAGCATGCAGTGCTGTCTCAGTTTCTGACTACCTTCCCATTTTCACAGTTTCAGTTGCAAGTAAGCTTCTGCCCACCAAGAGGGTGGGGATTGCTGGGGGCTCATGTAGTTTGTGTCTCAAGAACCTTTATCTGAACATAGAGCTAGGCGTTGTGCAGCATCATGCAACTGTGAAGCTCAAGACAAAGTGCACAGGACCAAAAAATATGCTGTTCAAACTAGGGCATAGTAGTGACAAGATAATGACCTGGTGTGAATATGCCTTTTTTGAACTGTTATATTTATTAGAGGGCCTCAGAATATGAAATGAGTTTTGTGGCCTCAACTTGAAAGACGTGCATTTTTCTAAGTGGCCTTTTTCAGTAAGGATATTCGCAAGAACATGCTAATGTACCAAATAATAGAACATCAGATGTGAAATTCTCTGAAATATTTTTGTGTGCTCAATATATTTGAATGATTCCTTGAAAGATATTACTAGCGTGTAAAATATCGTAAGCTCAAATGTTTTTATTTTCCTTTCCGTTACGTACTGTGGTTATTACACTGCTTCACTGCCTTGTTTTTCTTTTAACCTTCAAGAAGATACTGTCATGGACACAGTTCTAAGTGTTGTAAATATAAAAGAGGTAAAGTTCAATAAAGTGGATTATTTTAATGTATGCAAGATGTATTATTTCATCTTAGTACTGTGTAACTCCCTTCCCTTCTTAACTTCAAAACATGCTCTGACTTTAGACATCTCAAAATATGATGCAGGATTCAACATTTGGATAATAACTGCTCCAGCAAGGTCTCCAGCTGTTGATTTAAGAATGCCTGGAAAATCTGTTGCATTGTGGTTCCTGATGACTAGAGTTGTGCACCTCAACCTTTTAAAAGTGTTCATATTTCTGTAATTGGGCCGAATATATAGTAGCTACAGGACTCCCACAACCTTAGTTGGGCTCATCACTACCAGAATGGATACTGTGATGGGCTCAGTGGAGTAGTGGCACCACCCCGCATAGCTTCAGGTCTGTGCAAGAACACTGCCTTGATGAACAGATGAAGAGTGATGTCTGTGAGCGAGGAAGGTTCTCTCAATCTGACCGGCACTCCTTTAGTCCACATCAACAACTGCAACCTGCTGCCTCTTTATGGAGAGTGTTAATACCCTACTATAATGAAAACAGTAATTACAGGTATACAAAATATAAGACATGGCAGACTAAAACCAAGAGAAATTCAAAGCAGATTTTAATTAGATGGATTAAGCAGTTTGAAAGAGGCAATTTGGTGCTGCTTTTAATTACACTGGTACTGTGTATGATTAAAAAGGTTGTGGCTTTTCACAGCGTTGGATTGGTTTTCCTAGAGTCTCAAACTGCTGCTTTTCCCAGAACATAATCCAAATAGTACAAGGGTTCTTTCCTTCTACTGATATTCAGCAAATATAAAAGCACAGCAATAGCTGACTAAATAGAGTGGTTGTCTTCCCTTGTCCTGGAAGAACCCAAGGTCTTAATCACAGGTTAGCTGAGTTCTGCTGAATTCTATTTTTTTGTGTCATATTTGTAAATTTGCTTTCAACTATTAATACCCAATAAGGAAGCTGTTTAAGCTGTTTAGAAGCTGTATTAATTAGTAGTTAGAAGCTGTATTAATAAATAGTACAGTACTATTAAATTCACATGAAGCTAAAACCATACTGCAATACTTAGAATATCTAAAAACTGCAGGATTCAGAATTCTAAAGCTCAAATTACACAGTGGAGTAAAAAGTAACATTATGTTACTATACCTTAGATTTCACACAATATTAACTTTGCTTGTATTTAACTGCAATGTCCAGCAAAATCAGTCTTGATACAAAAAATGAGTGTAGATGCTGGATGTTTTCAGCGTGGAAAAAATATTTGAATATTAATACTATGATGTGCATATTGGACAATTCTATTTTAGTAGTTAAACCTTTCAGCTTTTTGGAATATTTCATTTTTACGTGTATCGCTTAAAGGAGTCCAATGTTTAAATGTTGGAACTCAATATTTTATGAAGCACTACTGCTCAATATAGGTGTAGGTTTTCAAAAATGTAGATCAATATGGTGTATATAATATGTTTCCATTTTTATTAAGTGTCAAAAATCCTTTTGGTAAATGTAACATCCCTCAGGCTACAAAGAAATTAGATATAATCACATATAGAAGCAGGATATGCACAGAGAAATAGAAAAGAACAACTTTGAAGTATCATCTGAAAGTTTATTTTACATACTGTGCAAAGAATTTGTAATCAGTTAACAGGAAAAAAAAACATTTAAAAACATATAACTGTCTTTCTAAGGCATTTATTGCCTTAAAACAAATGACATTTTTGTGGCTTGATATAAAAGATTAAATAAAAATACATAACATTGTCATCATTCTCTGTAAAAAATAGTTTCATAACTTTTTTTTTAACTTTAAATAGGCTAATAAAATAAATAATTTGTACACATGTGTACAGTACCAATCAGATGAGATAATTATGCATTTACAAAGTATGATGCAAAAGTTAAGGAAAAACCCTTATTGTACTGTAAAATCTGGTAAGGTTAACCAGAAATAGCCTGCTTTTGTCTATATTATGAATGAATTATGAGCCAAAACAATGGATTTTCATTCAGTAATATTCCTTCCACAACATGCTAAATGGAGCCATGCACCCTGTCTGAGTCCTGCATGGTTGACTTTTCTTGTATTGTGTATTGAGATGCAATAAAATGGTTAATTGTAGCCGTAGTGCAAGAAGATGTTTAGTGCTCCCACTGCTGGCAGAGAGAAGCAGAGATGGAGAGAAACGTGCTGCTACACTGGTAGAGAAACATACAGTACTTCCCCAAAATCAGAACAGCTATCAATCCTACTGGGGAATAAACCTCCAAATAGTTTAGTTTAGTAGATTTATTGTACTAGATTTGTCGATGTTTAGTTAAATATTAATGCTTTGGCAATACTGTAATCCATAGGTTATTTCAATAAGAGTCTGAATTTTAATACATTTAAGGAACATGTCAGAGCTGTGAGTATCAAAGACACAATCTTTCAGTTTTATGTTTTAGAACTTCTATTGCAGAAAGATACCCAAAACCAAAATTATTCATTTGCAGATTTTGGCTTTCCACACATCTCCTCTTGTTATACCTGAGTTTGGACACTGTTTTTCACCTGCTTTGTGCTCATTTTCCCTCAGCTGTCTACCCCTTTGTGCCTACTCTGTCTTGTTTTCTCCTGCGCCTCATTTATCTGCTACTTTCCCTCTCTCCCTCACATCTTAAGAAGGCTCCACAGCTGAAACCTTGTGTTTCTTTTCTTTACCTTTCTTGATGGAATTAACATTTCCCTGTTACTTTGAATTTGAATGTCAGCACCTCTAAAATACAAGCCTGACCAACAGTTGTATGAGAGAATGCTGAAGATGGTTGCCATTTAATTAGCAGAGGCAAGGTCAGCAAAATTACATAGGTAAAATATGGCAAGAAGAAGAGGAGCCAGAGGAGAAAATTAAACACACCACAAAGGATAAAGCCTGAAACTAAATTATACTGAAACTAAATACAAAATAAAGGATTCCTGCAAACCTGCAGGTTAGTGGCATTAATAAACTGTCATAACATACAAAACAAATGAAAAGGAGCATATCTTTTTGGGCAGTCTTAATTTTTCTGAGCTTTAGAGGATTTAGAATTGCAACAGGCATGGTTAACAGGTTCCACGCACACCAACATTATTCACATCACGAAGGGTAATGCTCCTGTATCCTGCATAAACTCATATTGTCTGAAGAAAAATAAAACAAAGGTATGACAATGAATTAAAGGCCTTGTGAGTAAAACACAATGTTACAGTACATGAACATGACAAGTTTAATAAACGCTGAAAGAAGGCGGAGAGCATTACCTATCTGCACACAGTAAACCTGAAAACCACTGTAAACGAATCTGTCGTTGGAAGAAATTATTAGAGACAGAATTTAGTAGGCATACAAGATTCCTGGTTTATGTTAAAAAATAAAGGTCTTTCTCGATGTATCACAGATAGAAACTTCCAAAAGGCAAGCAAAATGAAAAGCTTGCAAAGTCATCAGTCCGTCATTTGTGAAAGAACAATTAACACAGAAGTGTGCAAATAGATTCCATTGTCACAGAAAACGTAACGAAATCGAGCAGCAATACATGCAAAACATAAATAAAAACACAGATTTCATGTAAAGTGCAGGTGTGACCAGTGCATAAACGTCCTAAAACATCCCGGAATTGTGTTTCCCAACGACGATGTAGACCACAGGATGTTCCATAGTGTGCAGCTCTGCGAGAAAACGTGGAAGCCGTTGTCCAGGCTGAAGAAAGGAGAAAAGAAAAGGAAGAATGAAACCCTATTTCTAAGGACTTTTAACACTAGTGCTTAGACCTGAATGCTGGAGCTGTACATTTCAACTAATACCACACACACGTATTCCAAAAATAGAGATGGACGGTACAGAGACCGCAGGAAATCATCAGCTGTACAGATAAAACTTCTGAAGAGGCGCAGTTTGAGGTCAGCACACAGGAAAGAACGTTTACATTATGCCCAAAGACTAATAATTCCTTTTTTGGGACTCCTAAACGTGTAAACAATGCAACTACGGACAAAAAAGTCAGCTCGTCAAAAATGCAGAATTACTCCGATAGCTACTCACAATTACAAAAAGGATAGCATCACTATAAATGTAGATAAAGGAGCAAAAATATAGGTATCCACAAGGAACACACAACAACAACAACACAGAAAAAAGAAATACCTGTTGCCTTGGTACAATGAATCCTTGCAGTTGGTATCTGCAGATCTCACTCCTGTCTGTTATGGCTACTGCCACCTGCTGGTAGAAGTGGAAATAAAACGCGAGTTGCGCCAGCAACGGTAAAGGTCACATTAAGGGATGTCAATTTTAAATGTTAGTTAAAACTACGTCTAGTGATTTTGTGCACCACTGAGTGCAGATTACAACAAATTTAGGACCACCAAGTCTCAAACATAATGCTTTCACTTAATCTGAGCCCTAGTTTACAACTTAAGATGTTTATGCTTCTATCTGTGAAAATAAGCACTAATTAGCACTGACTGTAACGGACTAACTGCTTATATCTAATATATAAGCGAAATAATACATAGAAAAAGCTTCAGGGTGGATTGCCAATCATTGCCTGTAAATTACCACAACAAACAGGACTGTTGGAAGAACATGTATCATTATTTGGTGCATATAATGCATAATATAATGCACCAAATTAGATCAATGCATTCTTGGGCAGCATAGAAATTGAAATTCACAGGAATGATGTATTCCAAAGGTAATGCAGACAGAGTCAAAGCCTGAACTACCATACCCATGAAATGTTTTGCAAGCTTAGAAGCATGGCACAGTTCAGATGACAGTAGGACTTAGATACAGTACTTAAGTCTTCAATTGTTTTTGGCATTATGTCTAAATGCTTTACATCAATGTCCATTCACCACTTCAGGCTGGGATGCAAATAAATGCATTTCTTAACAATATCCTGAAATGAGTGGCAAGGTCTTCTAAAGTCAGTATAGGGTTTCATTAATGAATATGAATAAGAGGTGTTTCAATACACCTTTTTTTAAATTAACAAATTAAAATAACATTATGCATTAATTATGTTGAGTATATTTATATTGACATCATTATCTCAAATTCAGTTCACTGAACATAGCACAAAGGCATAACTGAAAAACTGTTAAAAGACAAAAATGGACGACATGATGTGGTGGTAAGGACACTGTGATCTTATAAAGTTGAGCCTGGAACTGTATCTTTCTAGGGGAAAATTCCCCTCTACTTTTCTGGGGCAAAAATCAAAACAAATCCATTGCTATAGCAGTCAGCGATCTGAAATTAGATCTTTGTTTTCAGACCCTATTTCCATATCCCTCATGTGGCATTCCAAAAATACCCATTTACAACTTTACACCTCAATAACACCAAAGAAACAAAACACAAGCACAATGGCAGTGAAATTCAGTCTATTGTGTCTGTGGCCCACTGTTCACAAAAGCACCCACTCTGGCGGCTGGAATGGAAAACGAGAAGCAAAGCGTCATTCTTTATTTTCTGAGCCTCTGCTCCTTTCCTGTAACTGTATAATTGTCAGCTGTTACTGTATCGCCAGTCTCAGCTGAGAAGCTGTTATAATAATGGTGAATTATTTACCGGATAAATGATTTCAAAGCAAAGCTCTAAATGAAAGCAAGCCCAAGCATGCATGACAACAAGGCAGTTGCTCAACACAACTGAAAGAAAGAGACTCAAAGCACTTCCTCAAAACCTTCAGAATCGCACACAGAGGGGGTTTCAGTGGCATGTTTCTACCATGCGTGTACCTGGAGACATCACACACAACTACAGTAGTCATCAGCTTATTCTGTTATAGAGCCAGATATCCTCAGATCTCTTAAAGCAAGCAAGGATCCAACTAGACAATACTGGGATCGATCCACCACTGCTGATGGTGTGATGCACTGTGTGATGCACTCTTCTGGTTCAGAAATTTCAAACCCTTTTCTTCACAGATTTACAAGGTACAACGCTGCAGAAGAAGCCGTATTTTGGATGAGACTTTAAACCAAGGATCGACCCACATTTTGGGCACCACAGATTCATATATTACCATTTACAAATGTGGGGGTTAGCCCTCAAGCAAAGGGAGAATCCAGAAAAGGTTTTAACTTCACGGCTTACTGATGTTCCCTCATCTTCCTCTGGATCAAAATCAGAACTACCCTGCTTCTACTCTACAAGTCAGCACTTCAGAGACATCGTTATTGGGACTTCTTGATAAATAACTTCGAGTATGCATCCTCAGACAGAGAAAGAGACTGCATCCATTTTTTTTTACTCTGTGCCAGCACGACGGTACAGAAAATAACAGGTTGTGTCCTAGGCTTAACACAGCTAACTTTTAAACAAATACAATTTTCCCCTAGCAACTGTCATCTATATGCCAGAGAAAGATAGACACACAGTCACCGTCATTCACATTATCATCGTTCCCTTCCACCTCCAGCAATGTTATTCTCTAATTTATAAAGTATAATAAACAATGTTACATAAACATAAGTTATTTCACAATGGTATCTGTTTCCATTCATGTTTTTATATCTATACTGCATAGTGGATTAAACAATATGTGATGCAACATGTGGACACTCATTTTCATAGCTCTGTCAACGTCAACACAACTCCATCAATATACATTTTATGCCTAATAGTGTATTCCTGTCAGGAATATTCCTGACTTCTGTGTGAGCCTAGTGCTGAGAAAAGCAGCCATTAAACAAGGTTAATTAGTTCTCACTAAAACTTTGATTTTAAGAAATATTGTTCAGACATAATGCGGAGGGTTAGCATTAAATGAGAGAGGCTGTAATAGAATAATGGCTTCACTATAGTTTTGGAGTAGTTTTAATATGCGGAATGGTGCTTTCCTACACAGAACTATGGGAATACCATGCTACAGTATACTTTTTTAAGGAATGTGCTCTGTAGTAATACCATGGACCAATATAATAAAGCACTGTGAAACCTTGTCAGAACCACAGGAAACAGAAGCAAAACGATTTAAAACCAAAGTGCAAGTGCAAAAACCACAATAAATCCGCCAAGGTGAACTTCGTTGAGATTTAACAGGTGAATTACTGAACCTGCACAATGCATTTACACCTTTTCCTCTGTTTGGGCCTCTACAGATAACGTCAATCTGTTAACAGGTCAAGAAGAAAAACGGCCAGGTTCTGATCTGCTGGGGAGGAAATGTGTACCGTCCCTGCGACCTGACAGCACAACACTCTGTCAGCAAGCCCCCAGCCTTATAGCTCTGGTCAGGACAAAGACCTGTAGATGCTAATTGTGTTCGACAGGCACAATCATACAGCAGGCAGGAGATTAGGAGAGTGTTAATTGCGTTCAGTGGCAAAGGGAGTCAGGAGGCAGCCTGGTGTCAGGGAAGTGGGCTGTGTTTGCAGGTGGTCAGGGGTTCCCAGAGGGTGGGAGGGAGCTTCACCACAAAGGATCTCTCTCTGACAGGAGGGCTGATGAGGCATGAAATCCCATCAGCCCATGCAGGGGGCAGTTTGGTATGTAAAGAGCACACTTGTGACTGTTGTTTTGGGTGGTTGTGTTTTGTTTTAATCACAGACCACCAAGGGATCCTCCAAAGCCCAGTGATTCCAAGCTGTCATTTGAGGGTGAAACCACCTGATGCAAAATCATTTTTAACTGGAGACCTTTCTGTTTAATGCATTCTTTTGTGGGTTCTTGTTACATTTACAGGTATTTTGGTCTCATTAACAATAAGACTAGGTGTTAAAGACTTATCAGCATCACTGTGGTTTGCAGCTATTGTGCCCCTCCTTCCTATAGCAAGGATGAACAACTGCATCCTGTTTGATTTACTTAGCTGACCATTGATTAACTCTTTAACTCACTGCTTAAAGAATTAAGGATCTGCATCAACAAGGACTAGGGAATGGAAAGGAACAAAAATGCCCAGGCTGCACACACACTTGTGATAGAGAAAGAGGATAGATCCCTATATTCAGGACTATGTAAAACCTACTGTTATTTATGAACCTTACTATTGTGACAGATCTCTTCTTATAGCAACCCTTTGATTAAAAAAATACATTGTAATACATGTATTGACTCTTGGGCTAAAACGTTTTCTTCTATTCTCTCTTTTAAATGCAGAATGCTTTACTCCAGGCTAATAAGATTTTGAATTGGGCACCTAGGAAATGTTAATGGTTTTCATCAGGTTCTGGACAATGTAAGGAAAGTCACGAATATGAGGAAATCATTTGGCCCACCCAGAGCATTTATTTGCTTAGCAGCCTCATTAATCTGGCAGGGCAGCCTGTTCCAGAGAAAGAGTATTCCCAGCACTCCAGTAACACGTCTCATGTTTTCCTAAATATCTAGTTTTCAATCAGGCTAAAAACTACAAAGGTAAAACATTTGTATTTGAAACTATTAATCCAAATAAGAGGGACCCTTTTTTGTTTTTCAAAATGCTTGTTTTCATTTTCTCCTTATAACACTTAAGTTTCTGTGCCAGGGGAGCACAATTCCAGCCTTGAAGGTTTGAAATGTCTAAAGGCTTTCATTTCCTAACTAGCAAATTGCCATAATTATTTGCCTAAACAAACCAGATTAACCCCTGTGCCCAGGTGTTTCGGTGGTGATTTAAAGAGACCTACTGAAAAAGAACAGGTGGACTGTGGATCTCCAGCTAGTAGTTGTGCACCCTAGCACTACACCTTTACTCACAATATGCCTGGTTGAGCTTCAGTGTAGAGTTATAACATCAAGAGGCACAACTGACTTGATCTTATCAACTTATCAAGAAGGCTGGCTCTGTGTTGGGGATGAGCCTTGACCCCATGGAGGTGGTGGCTGAGAGGAGAATGCTGACCAAGCTCACAGCCATCATGAACGACGCCTCTCATCAGCTTCATGGGACTGTTATTAAAAGCGGAGTACTTTTAGCAACAGACTGCTCCAGCTACGGTGTTCAAGGGAATGTTTCCGCAGGTCGGCGGCTGTCAGGGTGTATAACGCTGCCCTAGGCTAGGACTGTTAGCCCTTCATTTGCTCGTCTATGGACAGCATGTTTGCTCCATTGTACTTTTTGGACAATCAGTCTGTATAAACCTATGCACATTTTGCACATATTTTATTGTTTTTACAGTGACTATGATCATCACATTTTGCACACACCTATGTATTTATTTTTTATTTATTGATTTTGTTGTCTTTTGTTTTATAACTATTCTGATGTCTGTTTTTGCTTGTCTTGGGCTGGACTGCTGTAACACATCAATTTGCCTTTGGGTTCAATAAAGTCATATCTATCTATCTTCACCACATGTCATCTCCAGGAAAAATGCTGGAAACGACAAACCTCTGTATATGTCTTCATGTCACAGAAACCGTTGACTTCAACACTAAAGCACTGTGAATGAGGCTCCTGAATTACCAAACTTTATCATGACTTTAACATTTAAAATAATTACAGTGAATAAAGCTAAAAAAACTTCAGTTACTCATACCTGAAGAATGAGTAACTTTTTCTAAATTAGCATGTAACAAACACTGACGTCTAATAGGATTTAAAAGGTGGGTATGTCATTGTATAAACACTAAAACCACAAAACATGACAAATATAATGTAATGGTACCTAGTACTTCATTAATGTATTGTATGTGTGACCTGCTTGAAGCACATCAATCAAATCTAGCCCACTACAGTAATGAATCTGACACCACTGGGTTGTTGTCTTTGTAATATTCATTTGTCATGTTCATGGCTTTTGTTGTAGATAACGACTGTATATATTTTTTTGGAATGTACACTTTCATGTTAAAGTTATTGCAAAAATTCTGTATTAAGTAAAATGACAATTTATGGATTTACAAATTATGCTGTTTAATATTTGTAACCAATTGGGTTGATCAACAGGGTGTCTACTGTTAAGCCTCGGGATACAGGAGTGTTGGTGCTGTTGAAAGCAAAATGAGCTGAAGACAATGCTTTGCTCCAGCTCCTGGTGGGTTGTTGTGGGATTTTGTCCCATTCCTCACATAATACCTGGAAAAGCATGTGCCCGTTCATTGATCTCTGTTGCCCTGGATGCTAAAGTCATCCCACAGATGTTCCATGGGGCTCCATGGGTCTGGGGAGAAAGGCATCCACAGAATAACAGTCCAATTCCCAGCACTTGAGAAAACAGACGCTCCCTGAGCAGCACGAGGACATGACATTCCAGCAGGACAACAGATCGCATCAGATTGAGGTCACTGGAGGGGAAGCAAGTGTGATGCCAGGACTTCAATGCTGTATCATGTCCATGTAGTCAAGCTGGCATCAGTTCCTACAAGTGGAGTTCTGTAGTGACTAGACACTCCTCTCCAGACCAGCACAGTTGATAGTGATGAGCAACTCTTGGCAAGATGTGTGACTCGTAGTCTGCATGATGGTAGCCTATCACTGTATGGACTTCATTTCACTGTAAGATCTTGCCAGGTTAGATACCTTTTGTTTACTTACAGTTTAAAATGCACTTACTTAATCCATCTCCCAATATACTGCTGACACAAAGGTGCCTCTGTACTTCGCCATTATGCCCAGCTTGTCAATAAATTTCATAAGCTAGACACAGTGGTTCTTTTATATATGTTTTTTTCAGATAGAGACAACTTAATGGTTATGCAGCAGTCACCATGATTCAACTGTGTTCACGGTTACTCATGATCACTGAAGTCGATAATACAAAAGATTTATTCAATATCCAAATTCTATACACTTTTTCTAAAACATGCAATTTATCATATTTGTCTTTTGATGTGCAGTATACAGTATATCACTAAGTGCAATCTGAACTTCATTGCACAATGTGACTAATTTGTATATTTTTTGTCTACATTGGTTCTCATAGAATAGAACTTTTTGCTTTTTTAAAACTGAGCTCCAGAACTTTTTTTTGTTTTTATTGTTCCTTTTTGTAAAACAAAATTAAATAGTGCTCAAAAGGCAATACAATCCTAATGGACTATGGCACATGACAAAAGGTGATTTATATAACTACAGATGCAGCCATTCAAAATGAGCGGGGTACGCTGCGGTACAACGCGGTAGGCATATCGCATCAAATACCGTCATAACACGTCATTTCGCGTCATACCGCCCTTTACTGTATGCAAATTATAATATGTTAATAGTATCCAGAATCACCTTGTAAAACTGGCAGGTGGAGCTAATAAAACTTTCATGTACAGCATTTGAGTTGTCACCAGAAAAAAAATGGTTTCGAATCCTGCTCACTGCTGAAGGACAATCTTTACTCAGTTAAGAATTTAAGTTGTATACTCTTTAGACTTTCAAATATAAACTGTGTATTACAGCATGTTAATCATTAGACATTAAAAAGTTGGTATATTTTATGAAAGCAAGATTGGTCAGTTGGACAAGAGTATGCAGTCTACCACCTTTATAATAAATATTTTAATTATGCAGAAATATTTTATTAATCAAAGTCTTTACCAAGATATTACTAATAGTAATAATGAATGACTTCGGACAAGCTTTAAACTCAAAGTATTACCCTGGTCCACATTCTTTGTAATCGTCTTTGTAAACGAAAAGACTTTATTTTTTCATTGACAAAAAGTAACACCACAGCATTTCGTTGATCCGATCACACATTCGTTTTCAATCATACAAAGTCTTGAGAATCACCGATTCACTATGCCTTTCACGTGCTCATAAAAGATACTAATTTAGGAACATAAACAGATCACTGTATGTAAACTATACTGTATATGGCTGGTCTTGGTAGTTTAAAGAACAAATACACACCAGTATTCCATTTCTCCCTAAACATTTTAAGCATCAAAGTCTTACATGTGGTTATTTCAGAAACGGTTTTATGTGCTGCTTCTGACCATATTATTGTAGTTTTATATACTTTGTGAAAATTGATCGTTTTAACCTTTTCTGCGAATAAGCTCGTGTAGTGATTCATAGCCGTTTCAGGGACGCCAAATATGTAATCATAGTGGCTCTCTGAAGGCACCAGTTCTGTAGGGTTTGGGCATTTACTGAGACAATTTTTAATTGTAGCAGTAAATCACAAAGTTGATTCTTTTGGTGGCTTTAGAATCCAACCATGCGACATAACTCAAACAACGCACTCACACAGGTACTAATACACGAGGATACATTTATTAATACATAGAATATGCCTTAAACTAACAGATCTTATCGAGAGGGTTATCAGAATACAAAAGATATATATATTCAATCAGTTACGAAGTGTTACATATATCAAGAGGACATACGTTCAGTATATCATTCATTAAGACCGTTTCATAAATGAACTTGGTTATAACTTCTACATTAGATACTCGAAACAAGTACATAACTCTTAGGAATTAAATTTATATCAACTGGTTGGGATAACAATTGAATTCTCGAGCTGTAATGCATTGAAGTTGAATACTCATCCAATCTCTGGGGATTCAGATCTCCTGCGGGCACAAAGAAACAGTTGCAGGCTGTTGCTGTCCAATCCGCGCTCTCTGGCTCGGTGCCAGGCTGTGCTGTGCGGCTTGCGACGGTGCGCTGCTGATGCTCACTGACCGGCTAGTTAGTGTTGGCTTTAACTAGCAAAGTTTGTGCACAGGAGAAAAGATGACTGTGGGTCCCAGCAAGTCAGGAAGAGGACCAGTTCGTTTATGATGAAGAGCTAGTTCTGAATAGTGATTCAGCTGTCCACAGTTCCGACCTGTTCACGAGGCCTGCTGCTGGTTACTCTCTGGCAACCTCCACTCTAGACTCTTAGAACAAAGGAAAGTTCTGGCACTCGGACACACTGGCCGTTCCGTGGTTGTCCGGGCTGAGTCTCAGGATGGTCAGGAGGCGCGCTGCGAGAATGTCCTGCCCTTGGGAGCCTTCTTCTCCTGGGCCGTCCTGCCCTGGAATTCTCACAGAATCTTGTTGAATCTGAATCTGAATCTGAATCTCTCAGGCTCTCTGTGTTGCCTGTTTTTACCTGGAGGAACTTCAGCTCATTGATTGGCTGAAAGTTCCATGGGCATCAGAGTCCCACGTGGGTTACTCGGCCCTACCAGTCCCTGATTGGTTGATCAAGGTGAGATATGAGTCACTTAGTCCTGACACTTAGGAATGCAATCCAGATGTCCAACTCGCACTCCCTAGACAGATAGGCACCAATGGATGACCATTGATCATGATAGCCAGGCTTAGCTAAGTGCATCCCCCTTTGGGAGCTGTCCTTGGACCTTAAATCACCTTGCATGAATGGTTTCTCTGTGGCTGCACCACAGAGATGAACAGAGAAATGAGGCCTAATTTGGGAAAGCTCAGAAACACTTAATTCTGCCTTATTATTAAGCCTCGCCGCTACATATCCCCCCTTTTTGAAGGTCACGAGGTCCTGAGGCGTTGTTGCCTTCAAAACAAAACAGAGTTAAGTGATGTCCCTTGCCATTAGAACATTAATCTTAAATGTCTACATTACTCCTCGAGAATTCATACCGGAACCAGCATTGGATACAAACAGGATGAATAACATCTGGAGTATGTATAAACACGGTAGGAGACATTATCTCAGTCTAGGAATTACACATCAGGAAGTTCACTGTCAATATCTGATACCTCTGTGGTAGATATTTGGGGAGAAGTCACTTCCTTTCTTTTGACATGCTACCTTTGACTCATTCATGCTACCCAGAGTACATCTTGATGTGAGAGTACATCATTCAGAGTACACTGTCAGTCATGATCCAGCTACCCAGCAGTAGTGTTAAAATAACAACGGTTCCTGTTCCCAGCCCTCCGATAAACCACAACACCTGTGTTGGGTATCTGCTAGGGTGGTTTGGAGGTTTGTTCCATTAAAGCAAACTAACTACCTGTACCTCTTCAGGGCTTACTGTTTCTTGGATTTCTATCCAATTCCTTAGTGTGGCACCTGAAGGCATCCACGACCTCAAGTTTGGTCTTAAATTGTCTGGTTCCAGACCGTACAGTATTAAGTTCAAGAACACTGTGGCCTCCTCGGGAACTTGCAGGAAAACTGTTTGATTAGGTAGCTGCATTGCGGTAGCTGTATCATGCCTGTCACAAGTCATAGTGTCAGTTAAATGTGGTGTGCTGACCAGCCATTTACTTCCCACCTGCTCTTCGTGGGGTTCATTAACCTCCCTCTGCTCGTTAGTAGCTTTACACCCTTCATTGGTGAATCGTTTAGACACAGCCAATGGATAGCTTTGGTAGCCATACCCATCTCAAGATTTGGAACCAAATTCAATCTTGGATTGCCTTCTGGGTGAGCTATGAGCGATGGGGTTAATGTCACATACTCCTCTACTGAGAAGAGTGGAATCAAGTGGGTTGGGAATTGTGCCATGGCTAGACTGGCCACAGTGGCACTAAACTCCCTTAACAGGTCTTGTGTCAACATTCTGGCCTGTTGCACACAAGCATAAACCCACTGTATAACACCAACAATCATGTCCACTGGTTGGGGAATAAGGTTTAACCCTGTTGCATAGGAAGTTGCCTGTAGGGTTTTCCCTAAGCTTTCCAACTTTTGCTGCTGTCGATACAGTCTGTCACTACCCTCTGGCCTCTCTGACACCTGCCTTCTTGGGGCAGTCAGGGTGAGAGTGCCAGTAGCACACAAACCTACCAGAAAAAGCAAACGTGCAACAGTGGCGGCAGCAATCAGTCCTCCCAAAAGTCTTTTCGGGTGGCTGATCCCAGTCATCTCCTTCTGAGTGACTGTTGCCTTTCTAAGCTGGCGCAGCGTGTACATGGTGTCTTTCTCAGTATGCCCTGTGGCATCTTGGGCACCAACATCCTGGAAATCTGGGGAGATCTGACGCAGCGGCTGATGCTGCTCATCCGTTTCCAGGACATTTGCTTTTTCGATTTGTTCATGCCTGTGCTCTAGGAACCCTGCAGGGGGTGGTGCAGTGGTGGAGCATGCCTGACCCTCGGCTGAGTGGTCATCTGGAGCACCTGAGTGATCTGGGATTGTTATCCTATTCTCACTGTTCAGGTCCACCCTGCACACTTCCTGATTGAGGAATCCCTCTATCGGCATGTTTCCAATCGTTTGCTGGGGGTAGGTGTAGGACACCTGCTCGCTCCCCCCTTCCCTCGCTAGGGGTTCAGGGAGCTGCCCCAGCACTGGGATAGCTAGTTCACTGTCTTTGAACTTACTATCACTCACCAGGCCCATGTCAGTGCAGGCGGGGATTCTGACACCTCTCTTTGCGATGTCCTGCACTGGCAGGCGGGTGACTTGACCATCCAGCTCCAGTCTGGCTGAACCACTGTTGGTCAGACTCAGACTGACAGACTGAGCTGGTGGCTGTAAGAAAACCGGCTCGGCTTTCATTCCCTGTCCCTTCTGGGGGACTGGGTGTGTTGGAAACCCTGCCGTTGAGGCAGGAACAATCAGGTCAGTCTCACTCACTACCTGGTAGTCGTGAGAAATAATGTTACCTGACTGCAGGTTCCCTGGGTCAAAGCAGAGGGAATCAGCATCTGGGATCAGGTGTGTCCACAGCGCAGTAGTCTCAGCGTCCAGCTGGACCTCCTGTCTAACCTGTGAATGTTGCACCAGGGGCACCTGGCGGTGGCCCTGTGACAGCTGCTCAAGCAGATCCTCACTAATAGAGGACCTCTCAGGGCTAAGGGTGGGGGCTACATCACCAACCTGCTCTCCTGCCATCTGGATGCTTTCCACCACTGTGGGGTGGTGGTCCTGACCCCTCTTGGGTGCCAGGGTGCACAGGGAAAGCTCCTTTTCATCGCCAGGTGGGGAGATCTGCTCCTCTTTAGGGATGTAAAAGGTGTGTGCTTTACCTGGTGGATCAGGCGGCTGCTTGGAGCACCGCTCCTGTGGCAGGGAGGCTGTTGAGACCTCGGCCGGGACACGACTTCCCTGTATATTCGGGGAACAAGAAAATATTTGTATTTCTTGTCCAGAGGGAACAGAAGGAATCTCCGCATGGGCTTCTGTGTTCGGTGGGCACTGTGTGAGCACAGTCTGCCTCTTGGCCCCCCTTTCCTTCTGTACAGAAGGCTTAGGAGCCTTGACCTGTTTCCACACTTTGCCTTTCTGGTGATCCACCAAAGGTTCCTCTCTGAGTCGCATGCCCTTTTCTTTTTCTACCCGTTTGAGCTTGCCGTGTGACATCAAACACCTTTCAACCTCAGTGTCAATCAGTGCCTCACTGGGTAAGACATCTCCCATGGCAGCCTTGAGGTAAAAGCTTCTTGCTTTTCCTCTGCGTTTTACTGCCTGCTCTGTGACTTCAGGGGTGGAGTCAGCACTCGCTTGGGAGTGGCTGACCTTATCCAGGCAGGAACTCTTCCGCTCAATCAGATAGACTGAGGGAGGGAGAGGGGGCGGGTCTCCGCCTCCTCCAGTGGAGAGTATCAGCTCATTCACGCTTCCGGCAGCCTTGGGGAGCGGTTGTCCCTGTCTTAATAAAGCTTGTTCAAGCCTGGCCAGGCGGGCAGCTACTGAATCCTTTTGTTCAGCTTTTTCTAGCCCTTTCCCTCCCCCGGTGTTCTCATGGCACTTAGGACGCTGGGTGCGGTCCTGTGTGAGTGCTTTGGAACGGGGCTTAGCCAGCTCAGGAGCCTGTGCTCCTTCGAGCAGGAGGGAATTAACCCTGCTGGCTCTGACGGCGAACACAGTCGCTTTAGCAGCTTTTTGCTCAGAGCGACTTTGGACATCATACTCCCAGGCTTTCTGCACGAATCTCTTAATATCAGTCATTTTCATGGTCTGTGCATCTGTATGCATTAAGATCATCTTTCTGACTGACGGGTGGAGATTCGCAATGAATAAACCCTTGAAATGTGTGTTCTCTTCGCAACCCTCATCATTTCGCCCTGCAAAATAAGTTCGTCTAAGTCTCTCGTAATATTCGCGAGGGGACTCTGCTCTCTCGTGCTTAATGTTAAGAGCGGCGGCTATCGCGGCAGTCGGGTCAATAAACGCACTGTATTCTTCGATAAGTGCTTGACATAGCTGCTCAAAGTCATTACAGACTTCTTTCATCTGCCTAGCCATCCACTCATGTACAGCTCTGCTGGTAGTTTTCCTGACCAGAAACACTTTCTCCTGTTCTGTGGCGTTTGGCAGGTACTGCAGGGTATACCTGAGGTCTTGAATATAACTCTTGATATTATTCTCTGACACTGCGGGGTCAAATCTCTCTATGTCCTTCGCTAGCTCTCTCAGAGAATGGAGATTTATTCTAGCTTCTCCGCTGACGGAGATATGGAAGAGATCGTGGTCAGACCTGTCGCTGCTAGAGAGAGTGCTTAATAGCGACTCGAATTCAGACCTTTTAGCAACCATCGTTAAACTTAAAGAGTATTACTTTTAAGTACGAAATTACAGTTTTACCACAGAAAACCACAAGATCAAGTATGCAATCGACCCGGTAGATCGCAAAAGATCACAAAACAATCAAGCACTGCTTAAAGAGCAAGGGGAACTTTTTTTCCTTTCGGCTTTCAGCACACTGTATTGTCGTGTATGAAACCCGCGGCGTTTTATATGAATTATTCGCTTGGTTGACTCATTTCAGTCTTGCCACGCCCGTGCCAGGGACGCCAAATAATGTAGTGATTCATAGCCGTTTCAGGGACGCCAAATATGTAATCATAGTGGCTCTCTGAAGGCACCAGTTCTGTAGGGTTTGGGCATTTACTGAGACAATTTTTAATTGTAGCAGTAAATCACAAAGTTGATTCTTTTGGTGGCTTTAGAATCCAACCATGCGACATAACTCAAACAACGCACTCACACAGGTACTAATACACGAGGATACATTTATTAATACATAGAATATGCCTTAAACTAACAGATCTTATCGAGAGGGTTATCAGAATACAAAAGATATATATATTCAATCAGTTACGAAGTGTTACATATATCAAGAGGACATACGTTCAGTATATCATTCATTAAGACCGTTTCATAAATGAACTTGGTTATAACTTCTACATTAGATACTCGAAACAAGTACATAACTCTTAGGAATTAAATTTATATCAACTGGTTGGGATAACAATTGAATTCTCGAGCTGTAATGCATTGAAGTTGAATACTCATCCAATCTCTGGGGATTCAGATCTCCTGCGGGCACAAAGAAACAGTTGCAGGCTGTTGCTGTCCAATCCGCGCTCTCTGGCTCGGTGCCAGGCTGTGCTGTGCGGCTTGCGACGGTGCGCTGCTGATGCTCACTGACCGGCTAGTTAGTGTTGGCTTTAACTAGCAAAGTTTGTGCACAGGAGAAAAGATGACTGTGGGTCCCAGCAAGTCAGGAAGAGGACCAGTTCGTTTATGATGAAGAGCTAGTTCTGAATAGTGATTCAGCTGTCCACAGTTCCGACCTGTTCACGAGGCCTGCTGCTGGTTACTCTCTGGCAACCTCCACTCTAGACTCTTAGAACAAAGGAAAGTTCTGGCACTCGGACACACTGGCCGTTCCGTGGTTGTCCGGGCTGAGTCTCAGGATGGTCAGGAGGCGCGCTGCGAGAATGTCCTGCCCTTGGGAGCCTTCTTCTCCTGGGCCGTCCTGCCCTGGAATTCTCACAGAATCTTGTTGAATCTGAATCTGAATCTGAATCTCTCAGGCTCTCTGTGTTGCCTGTTTTTACCTGGAGGAACTTCAGCTCATTGATTGGCTGAAAGTTCCATGGGCATCAGAGTCCCACGTGGGTTACTCGGCCCTACCAGTCCCTGATTGGTTGATCAAGGTGAGATATGAGTCACTTAGTCCTGACACTTAGGAATGCAATCCAGATGTCCAACTCGCACTCCCTAGACAGATAGGCACCAATGGATGACCATTGATCATGATAGCCAGGCTTAGCTAAGTGCATCCCCCTTTGGGAGCTGTCCTTGGACCTTAAATCACCTTGCATGAATGGTTTCTCTGTGGCTGCACCACAGAGATGAACAGAGAAATGAGGCCTAATTTGGGAAAGCTCAGAAACACTTAATTCTGCCTTATTATTAAGCCTCGCCGCTACACTCGTTATCTGAGTAAACAAAAGCATACTTTTAGAATTTGATCAATAGGGAATAGAATATGGAATCGCATATCTAAATAAATTAATAACGATATAATTATATTAATGTACTGTTGCACAAAAAGTAGTATAAGACTTTCCATTGATATCTGTATTGCTGTTACACTGCATGACCTGTCACTTTCTGTGGTGTGATGGCTTAAGTGACTGACTTATAAGGCTGAGGTTGGAGGTATGATCCCAGCTGTCAACATGAATTTTCTTTTAACAAATAAACATTTCTTTGGAAAACTAAAATAGCAAATATTATTGTCATTATATTGAAATTTTTTATATTTCTAAATATCACAACATGTTCATACTGTACAGTATGTACACAGTGGTACTGCAGGGTGTAGGGCGCAAACCCACGTAATTTTAAAGACCTCTACTTGTGAAACTTTTCACAGCCTGTACATAAAGCTATATACACAATACTGCTGACAGCAGGAAAATTCCTATTCTTTACTCAGCAGCTTATTAAAAACAGCACCCACGTTGTTCAAGACGATTTTTTTTTACACAGAAGACTGACAGAGGTTCACGTTGTGATCTATTTTTCTAAGAAAACATGTGTCAGTCTGTCCGTGGGGGGAAAGTGGACTGTCTTTCATTGGAAGACTTGCCCTATTCTACCTTGAAAATGAATAAGTTGAAAAAGGCTTGTGAAACCAGTTTGTTAACAAACAATGTAGACACAGAGACTCAGACTGTGGATTGAAATTTGGCACAGCCAGCACAGAAAGACAGACAGAGATAGAGACAGAGACAATATAGTGCCCATAATATTTGATATTTTAGTTTTTCATAAATGTTTATTTGTTAAAAGAAAATTCACAGCAACGGCTGGATTTGAACACTCACCCTCAGGCTTATAAGCCAGTCATTTCAGCCATCACGCAACAGAAACAGACACGTATCACGTACTGAAACAGCCATACACATATCAATAGAAAGTCTTATACTACTGTTTGTGCAACAGTACATGAATATAGTTATATTATTATTAATTTCTTTAGCTAGCTATCCGATTTCATATTATATTCCCTATTAATCAAATTCTAAAAGTATGCTTTTGTTTACTCCGAAACGAGCGTATTCTCAGAAAAGGTTAAAACAATCCATTTTCACAAAGTACATAAACACACAGCAATATGGTCAGAAGGAGGACGTAAAAACATTTCCGAAATAACCACATGTAAGACTTTGATGCTTAAAATGTTTAGGGAGAAATGGAATACTGGTGTGTATTTTTTCTTTAAACTACCAATACCAGCAATATACAGTTTACATAATATGTTTATGTTACTAAATTAATATTGTTTATGACATTCAGATGCGTTATGCTCCTATTCTTTTTATGCTCAGCTACTAAAATTTCCCTTTAGTTGTAAAATTCCATATAAATATTCAATACTAAGCGGATTGAAAAGTGCACAGTAAAGAGATTTAATGATTAAATCTTTTCACTACCGACCAATGCACACGAGTGCCCCTGTCATCATTTTGGCCAGCCAATCACGTACCGCGGTACGGCGCGGGGGCTTGTGCATAGTTGCGTGCGGTATGGGGTTTGTACCGCGAACTTTGAATGGCTGCATCTGTATTCAATTAGTTTTTCATTTTGAAATGTAAAATTGTTACTTTGAAATTAAGACACCAGCCAAATGAAGTCAAATCACATCATGGGTCTCAGAGAATCTAAGCAATAGTTCTAAGTCTTTCTGTCATTACTATTGTTAATGTGTTTTGCTGTAGTTAAACATTGTTTTCATGTCTTGTGACTTACTGCCACCTGCTGGCAAAACCTGTGCTGGAAAGGTTGGATCTTCCCCACTCAGCCAGGTTCACTCCTGTTGTGTGATACAGCTCAGGCATTTTTAGAGATCTCTTTAAATCAACTAAAATAAACTAAATTGAACTAAAAATGAATGAAATATTGAAATTGAATTAAACTAGAAATAATTAGTTCAATTAAGCATGTTTCATTTGGCTATTATGATGTATTATTGTATTGTTCAGAAAAAGTCTATGAAAGTAGCTGTCCTGTAATTTGCTAATGTTACTGTTAAAATGGAAGTTAATGCCATTTCAGGGAGCCTTGCTCTTAGGTACAAAAATGAACATTTAATTTCACTGAAAAACAAAAATTCACGGAGGAGACATTCCACAAAAAGTGATCATCTTTTTCTTTTCTCATTCACTGGAGGGAAAAAGGCACTATATACATAAACCGTTAAATAAACATGATTTTATTTTCTAAAGAAAGATTTTTGTGCATACAGTAATGTACTGGAAGTAGTTCAGGTGGGTAACTGCGTCAGCATGCGTAGGCTGCAAAGGAACAAGTAATAGGTTTATTCCATGCTGAAAAGAGAAGAAAGAAAACAACATTTTGGCCGTGGAGCCTTCTTCAGGTGCTACCTGCTCACACCTGAAGTCACACCTAAAGAAGGCTTCAGGGTCGAAATGTTGTTTTCTGTCTTCTCTTTTCAGCATGGAATAAGCCTATTACTTGTCCCAGTAATGCACTTGTTCATTACGGAAACCAATTTGATTTCTGTCTCTTACTTAATCACAGATGGGAAATTTGCTTTGCAGGCTGGTAAAGACATAACACATAATACATTTATAGACACAACACATTACCCAAGACATTTAAACACTATATATTTAACTGATGTACGGTGAGAAAGAAAACCAATATACAGTGTAGTTCATAAGTATTTGGACAGTGACACACTTTTTGCTGTTTTGGCTCTTTTCCAGCACATTGGATTTGAAATGAAACAATAACTATGAGGTTATAACCCTTTCTTTGAGGACGTCAGGATATCGGCGTCCACATCATAGTTGGGATGTTTGTTCCAGGCCCCAAACCCTTTGAATAAAAATATGCATTTCCCTGTTTGGTAGATTATTTAAACCTCTTATATTTTTTTAAAAATCCAAATAGTTTTCCTAGTTCGTGTTTCACTACTCAATCTTATGAAGTGCACTAGGTCAGTAGCTTTGAGGATTTTGAATGCTTACAGTAAATCAGGTCTTGCTATAACTATGAATAGAATAATGAAGGCTAAGAATGTCTTATTTTTTTAATGGTGTAGTACACCAATAAGATATTTACAGACAACATTAAAACTAACATACCATTTTGTGATTTAGTTGAAAAGTGTCTGGTCATGGATGTGGTAGTGTGCTCACCTATTTGAATAACACAACTTTATACAAAAACATGAATGCAATTATTTTTATTTCAGAAACAGTAGTTCCCATCATTAAAACTCCTTTTTTGATTCCCCTCCATGTTAAACATGTTTGATGGTGGCAGATGGATTATTACAGAAAGGCTCTGGATAAAGCAGTCGACATCTTCGACAGCAAAGATGGTTTTTTTGGCATCTTCCTGGAGTTTGGAATTCCAGGGATCCCTGGAAACACAGAGTGGTTTGACATGTCACTGTTCCAGTTTCTTTATTCCATGGCAGCAGGTCAGATAGACTTTGGATACAGTTCTACCCAGAGCCATCTTAACGTCAGGTTTATTCAATAAGAAGCTATTTGATTAAAGGTGTGTGATAATTTGGCTATTAGACAACTGTTTTTCAGTCATTTCAATCACATTCATAACTATTATTCCTGTCATCTTCTATTGGACTATTCACCCCTGATCTGTACTATTACCTGTCCCTTAACCAGTTCAATACACAAATTTCCCTAAATGCCTATTGCCTTTAATTTAAGAAGAACATTACCAAAAGCATCTTTAAAATCTAATCATATCATTTTGTACGTTCTGTGTGTTTAGTGCTGTGACTTGTTTGAAGAATTTTAACAAGTTGGTAAAGGAAGAATGACCTTTTCTAAAACCATATTGACTACTGCTAGGGTCTTATTTTCATATGAGCGATCCTGTTGTTTAGTTCTAAAGTGGTTTTCATAACTTTACTTGTAAAAGAAGATGTATTAGCTTATATCTTGTCATATAAGTCACATTTAGTCATATTTACTAAACCGAGAGATACTGTAGAAGGGAATGAGGGAGGGCACTGAAAATGGAGAAAATAGAGTACCGTTGAAGAGGACTGCCAAAGATTGATGCACTGGACAATGAACTATTTAGAAGAAGAGAGATCAGGGAAGAGTAGAGGTGCACAGTTAACCACTTGATCAGAGTGGAGTTTGGAGTTCTGCCTCACCATTCCTATGGAGGTAGCAGTGTCAATAAAAAGTGACGTTTGCAGAAGTTTAAGGCCAATTTGTATAAAAATCAGTTTGTTTTTTAAAGGATTCTAAATTTAGATGAATTCCCCCATTCTACATAAATTCCATCCAATGTCTAATTCTGAACCACACTTGTCACTAATGTGCTACACAAAATAAAATCACAGTCACAAACTAAATACTCACCATCTGGAGTGTTCTGAGGCTTGTTCCTACTGAATCTGTCCAAACTAAAAACTTCTTTTTTGAAGAACTACAGTATGAGCACACAAAGAAAACAATTTAGGAATATTTCTTCCACAGGTATTATACTTGAACTGTTACGTACTGTATTGATCTTGATAAATTTGTAGTCATTATTCACACAGAACATTCAGCATTGGCCACCATAGCAGTTGCTATTCTTGTTTATTGCAATTAATAGGAATGTCTTCTAGAATGTTATTTGATGTACAAATGAGCATTCTATTCAAATTATTTCTGTAGTGTTAATATTAAAAATACAGTAATGCCCAAATTAATTAATAATTTAAGTTTGGGTATCTAATCCATACCTTGTGTTTTTGAGGCTCGGTGTACTCATCAGGCACTTTAAATGGTCCAAAGCTTTCACAGCTCCCGCGTCCACTGGATGTTCCCTGGGCTCTTAAGTTTTCCAAAGATGGATTTGTTTCATTCTGAATTCTGACGTCTTTTGACCTATTACCCATGATCTTATGCTTTAGCATGGAGCCAAACTTTTTCAAAGGATGTTTCTTGACTTTCTGGCTCACATTCACATCTTCATCCGGCGTATTAACTGCAAAGGGGATGTTGCTGTGCGAGAGAAGCCCTTTGCTCTCAGATGTTTTGGTCAGTTGCACTGGGGTCATGTAATGTTTTGCTATGTCAATGCGCAGACCACTCTTGCTTTGGGCTGGACTGAGATTTTTGTCCTTATTAAGGCTGGGATTGTACACATACCAAGATGAGTGTCCGGGCAACTCCTGTCACAAAAAAAAAACAAAAAGTTACAGTTCAGTGATTGTTGTTTCGTTTTTAAAAGTAAATCAAAACAAGTAACACTTCTCTTACGGAAAAGAAGATAAGGATTATGGGGTGTGTATATGTTTTTAGCACTGACGTTAACACTAGAATAAAGGCAGACAATGAAATATAAAATAAGAAATCAATGTGAATGTTTACAATTGCATGTATAGAAAATAATGCATCTCAATTTTTTTTATGATGCAGATATCAGTTTGGAAATGTAGACAATACTGTGAGCAAGTCTCTCCATAGTAGCATTAACTCACCTGATTGCTCTTGTACTAATTGAGTGATAAAGCTGACATCCACAGACAGGTGAGTTTAGTACGTATGCTATGAACTGACAATAGGGATATTTCTGAGATGTTATACAGTATTAGGGAAAACAAATCTGGATTTGTAGTTTTATTGTAAAGGAAAATGCACAACAAAACTATCATCATATTTACAAAATAAGAGTTCCATTTTCCAGTACTTTCTACACAAATGTCTGTTAATTAGGTACAGAACAGGTCCATCCTACTTTGATAAGAGACATTTTTACAGGTTTGGAACTGTTGGTCATACCTCATCAACCACATCATGCGAAGACGACTCCAGAAGTCGTGTTTTCATACAGTCTGGCCTCGAGGAGCTCTTCATAGTTTTCTTAACTGTCTTCCCTGAAGCCTTACACTGCTGTACTCCTTCTACATCCTGGACTCCTTGAGCCAAATAATCTCCAGGCTTCTCTGGGGTCTCAGAAGCAGAACAACCTTTTTTCTTATTAGAACAAGGTGTCACACCAACAGCTTCTCCTATGGAACGTGATGAGCAGGGCTTATCCATAGTGTCTTCTGGCTGGAAACTGTTTTCAAACCCACTTGGAACTGTTGGAGAAAAGCCCTTTGGAGACTTTTTCATAGAAGACTGTAGTTTTTTACTTCTGACTGTAGTTACGTTTGTGTCCACAATTTTGTCCTGTGTGGACTTACTGGTTTTCTGAGAAATGAGAGATTGTGAAGATGGAATTGAACACTCGCTTCGTAAACCATAATTTGCAATAGTTTCTTTAGCCACACAACAGGCCATTTCCTTGATCATTTCTGGATTCTGTGAGGCAATTCCTACTTGTAATACTTTCTTGCTGCCAATGGATTCCATCAGTTTGCTGTAAACAGAGCTAACGGTTTTCTTGATGGCTTGCTGTAATGGAAGATGTTCTTCAGCCTTTGGTTCACTGATGGTTAGAGTGGAAACCTTTGTCAATTCCTTCAGCGCATCTTTGGTGAGTTTCAGTGCCAGGTCCCTGACCTGAGACTCGGACAGCTCTTCCAGTTCCCCAGAATAATTTTCTGGGTTGGGGAATCCAGGGCGAATTTTCAAAAGCAGTTTTGCCATGATATTTTTCACTGCATCTGTTTGACACATAACTGGTGAAGGTTCTAACTGGTCCATTTTGGTGCACATGAGCTGCTCAGTGCTCAGGGTTTCCATATCAATGGCAGCTTGAGGAGCATCTGAAGACTCGATATCTGAATGTTGGAACTTCATAATTTCTCTCACAAGAGAATCAACTATCTTTTGGGCCAGGGCCTCACTCTTGGCTGCTACTGCTTGTTGTAAGTTGTCTTTGGAACCAGCACTCTGCAGCAGTTCTCTGTAAATACAGCTGGCCACTTGTTTGACAGAAACCAGCTCACATTGGATATTGCTTCCCATTGTTGGATTACATTCTGAGGTATCTGGGGCAGTAAATAGTTTCTTCAGCACATTGTCAATAATGCCCACAGCAAATTCACTGAGCTCCCAACAAGATAAACTATCCATAATCTGTTCTTGTTTCTTCTCCCTCTTTGGAGAAATAGGATGAATTCTTAAGAGCAGTTTAGTTACAATTTTTTTCACAATATCTGAATATGGTAGGGGAATATCAGAAAGTGGTTGAATATCAGAAGCGGGCTCTGGAGGTGACATTCCCTTTTCTTGGTAACCAAGGTTAAAGGTGTCATTTTCACTGCTGTTCACATCATTAGTGGCTTCGTTCGTAATGAAGGAAGGAGAAGGATCTAAGGCTGAAGACTCAGCTGTTGAAAAGTATGGCTTTGAGAGCTCTTTAACCAAAGATACAATAATGGCATTGGACACTTCGTGATTTTTGGACATTATTGCATCGTATAATGCAATAAGGGAGCCACTTTCTTGCAGCAAGTCATTGTACACTTTTTCAATCATTTGGTCTGTATCCAAAGGCTGAATAAAGATGCATCTGTCATGGTCAGGTGTGCCTATAGTAATTCCTGGAACAGCTGATAACTGCATGATCACAGATTCAGTAATACTTATAACCATTTCACTCAGGGTTTGCAGAGGTCTCTTCAGATCTTCAGCACTGGACTCAGGGCAGGAACAGTTAAGCTGAATTTTCTTTAGCAGATTATCTGTGACTCCATGTACTATTTCAGAAGAAACAAGGGAAACTTCAGAAGACTGTGCTATGGGTGTTGCCTCTTTGTTGTGCTCACTACCGATTCTAATATAACTCATCAGCTCATCAACCTTCAAATCATGCGTAGAGGACTCCAGAGGTTGTGTTTTCATACAGTCTGGGCTTGAGGAGCTCTTCTTAGTCTTCTTAACTGTCTTCCCTGATGCCTTACACTGCTGTACTCCTTCTAGACCCTGGACTCTTTGAACCAGATAATCTCCAGGCTTCTCTGGGGTCTCAGAAGCTAAGCAATCTTTTTTCTTATTAGAACAAGGTGTCACATCAACAGCTTCTCCTAGGGAACGTGATGAGCAGGGCTTATCCATAGTGTATTCTGGCTGGAAACTGTTTTCAAACCCACTTGGAACTGTTGGAGAAAAGCCTTTTGGAGACTTTGTCATAGGAGACTGCAGATTTTTACTTCTGACTGTTTGACCAATAACAGGTGAAGGTTCTAACTGGTCCATTTTGGTGCACATGAGCTGCTCAGTGCTCCGGGATTCCATATCAATGGCAGCTTGAGGAGTACTGGACTCAGGGCTGGAACAGTTTAGCTGAATTTTCTTTAGCAGATTATCTGTGACTCCATGTACTATTTCAGAAGAAACAAGGGAAACTTCAGAAGACTGAACTCTGGGTGTTGCCTCTTTGTTGTGCTCACTAGCGATTCTAATATAACTCATCAGCTCATCAACCTTCACATCATGCGTAGAGGACTCCAGAGGTTGTGTTTTCATACAGTCTGGGCTTGAGGAGCTCTTCTTAGTCTTCTTAAATGTCTTCCCTGAAGCCTTACAATGCTGTACTCCTTCTAGACCCTGGACTCTTTGAACCAGATAATCTCCAGGCTTCTCTGGGGTCTCAGAAGCTAAGCAATCTTTTTTCTTATTAGAACAAGGTGTCACATCAACAGCTTCTCCTAGGGAACGTGATGAGCAGGGCTTATCCATAGTGTATTCTGGCTGGAAACTGTTTTCAAACCCACTTGGAACTGTTGGAGAAAAGCCTTTTGGAGACTTTGTCATAGGAGACTGCAGTTTTTTACTTCTGACTGTTCGACCAATAACAGGTGAAGGTTCTAACTGGTCCATTTTGGTGCACATGAGCTGCTCAGTGCTCCGGGATTCCATATCAATGGCAGCTTGAGGAGTACTGGACTCAGGGCTGGAACAGTTTAGCTGAATTTTCTTTAGCAGATTATCTGTGACTCCATGTACTATTTCAGAAGAAACAAGGGAAACTTCAGAAGACTGAGCTCTGGGTGTTGCCTCTTTGTTGTGCTCACTACCGATTCTAATATCACTCATCAGCTCATCAACCTTCACATCATGCGAAGAGGACTTCAGAGGTTGTGTTTTCATACAGTCTGGGCTTGAGGAGCTCTTCTTAGTCTTCTTAACTGTCTTCCCTGAAGCCTTACAATGCTGTACTCCTTCTAGACCCTGGACTCTTTGAACCAGATAATCTCCAGGCTTCTCTGGGGTCTCAGAAGCTAAGCAATCTTTTTTCTTATTAGAACAAGGTGTCACACCAACAGCTTCTCCTAGGGAACGTGATGAGCAGGGCTTATCCATAGTGTCTTCTGGCTGGAAACTGTTTTCAAACCCACTTGGAACTGTTGGAGAAAAGCCTTTTGGAGACTTTGTCATAGGAGACTGCAGTTTTTTACTTCTGACTGTTCGACCAATAACAGGTGAAGGTTCTAACTGGTCCATTTTGGTGCACATGAGCTGCTCAGTGCTCCGGGATTCCATATCAATGGCAGTTTGAGGAGTACTGGACTCAGGGCTGGAACAGTTTAGCTGAATTTTCTTTAGCAGATTATCTGTGACTCCATGTACTATTTCAGAAGAAACAAGGGAAACTTCAGAAGACTGAGCTCTGGGTGTTGCCTCTTTGTTGTGCTCACTACCGATTCTAATATAACTCATCAGCTCATCAACCTTCAAATCATGCGTAGAGGACTCCAGAGGTTGTGTTTTCATACAGTCTGGGCTTGAAGAGCTCTTCTTAGTCTTCTTAAATGTCTTCCCTGAAGCCTTACAATGCTGTACTCCTTCTAGACCCTGGACTCTTTGAACCAGATAATCTCCAGGCTTCTCTGGGGTCTCAGAAGCTAAGCAATCTTTTTTCTTATTAGAACAAGGTGTCACACCAACAGCTTCTCCTAGGGAACGTGATGAGCAGGGCTTATCCATAGTGTCTTCTGGCTGGAAACTGTTTTCAAACCAACCTGGAACTGTTGGAGAAAAGCCTTTTGGAGACTTTGTCATAGAAGACTGCAGATTTTTACTTCTGACTGTTCGACCAATAACAGGTGAAGGTTCTAACTGGTCCATTTTGGTGCACATGAGCTGCTCAGTGCTCCGGGATTCCATATCAATGGCAGCTTGAGGAGTACTGGACTCAGGGCTGGAACAGTTTAGCTGAATTTTCTTTAGCAGATTATCTGTGACTCCATGTACTATTTCAGAAGAAACAAGGGAAACTTCAGAAGACTGAACTCTGGGTGTTGCCTCTTTGTTGTGCTCACTAGCGATTCTAATATAACTCATCAGCTCATCAACCTTCACATCATGCGTAGAGGACTCCAGAGGTTGTGTTTTCATACAGTCTGGGCTTGAGGAGCTCTTCTTAGTCTTCTTAAATGTCTTCCCTGAAGCCTTACAATGCTGTACTCCTTCTAGACCCTGGACTCTTTGAACCAGATAATCTCCAGGCTTCTCTGGGGTCTCAGAAGCTAAGCAATCTTTTTTCTTATTAGAACAAGGTGTCACACCAACAGCTTCTCCTAGGGAACGTGATGAGCAGGGCTTATCCATAGTGTCTTCTGGCTGGAAACTGCTTTCAAACCCACTTGGAACTGTTGGAGAAAAGCCTTTTGGAGACTTTGTCATAGGAGACTGCAGTTTTTTATTTCTGACTGTTCGACCAATAACAGGTGAAGGTTCTAACTGGTCCATTTTGGTGCACATGAGCTGCCCAGTGCTCCGGGTTTCCATATCAATGGCAGCTTGAGGAGTACTGGACTCAGGGCTGGAACAGTTTAGCTGAATTTTCTTTAGCAGATTATCTGTGACTCCATGTACTATTTCAGAAGAAACAAGGGAAACTTCAGAAGACTGAACTCTGGGTGTTGCCTCTTTGTTGTGCTCACTAGCGATTCTAATATAACTCATCAGCTCATCAACCTTCACATCATGCGTAGAGGACTCCAGAGGTTGTGTTTTCATACAGTCTGGGCTTGAGGAGCTCTTCTTAGTCTTCTTAAATGTCTTCCCTGAAGCCTTACAATGCTGTACTCCTTCTAGACCCTGGACTCTTTGAACCAGATAATCTCCAGGCTTCTCTGGGGTCTCAGAAGCTAAGCAATCTTTTTTCTTATTAGAACAAGGTGTCACACCAACAGCTTCTCCTAGGGAACGTGATGAGCAGGGCTTATCCATAGTGTCTTCTGGCTGGAAACTGTTTTCAAACCAACCTGGAACTGTTGGAGAAAAGCCTTTTGGAGACTTTGTCATAGAAGACTGCAGATTTTTACTTCTGACTGTTCGACCAATAACAGGTGAAGGTTCTAACTGGTCCATTTTGGTGCACATGAGCTGCTCAGTGCTCCGGGATTCCATATCAATGGCAGCTTGAGGAGTACTGGACTCAGGGCTGGAACAGTTTAGCTGAATTTTCTTTAGCAGATTATCTGTGACTCCATGTACTATTTCAGAAGAAACAAGGGAAACTTCAGAAGACTGAACTCTGGGTGTTGCCTCTTTGTTGTGCTCACTAGCGATTCTAATATAACTCATCAGCTCATCAACCTTCACATCATGCGTAGAGGACTCCAGAGGTTGTGTTTTCATACAGTCTGGGCTTGAGGAGCTCTTCTTAGTCTTCTTAAATGTCTTCCCTGAAGCCTTACAATGCTGTACTCCTTCTAGACCCTGGACTCTTTGAACCAGATAATCTCCAGGCTTCTCTGGGGTCTCAGAAGCTAAGCAATCTTTTTTCTTATTAGAACAAGGTGTCACACCAACAGCTTCTCCTAGGGAACGTGATGAGCAGGGCTTATCCATAGTGTCTTCTGGCTGGAAACTGCTTTCAAACCCACTTGGAACTGTTGGAGAAAAGCCTTTTGGAGACTTTGTCATAGGAGACTGCAGTTTTTTATTTCTGACTGTTCGACCAATAACAGGTGAAGGTTCTAACTGGTCCATTTTGGTGCACATGAGCTGCCCAGTGCTCCGGGTTTCCATATCAATGGCAGCTTGAGGAGTACTGGACTCAGTGCTGGAACAGTTTAGCTGAATTTTCTTTAGCAGATTATCTGTGACTCCATGTACTATTTCAGAAGAAACAAGAGAAACTTCAGAAGACTGAGCACTGGGTGTTGCCTTTTTGTTGTGCTCACTAGCGATTCTAATATCACTCATCAGCTCATCAACCTTCACATCATGCGACGAGGACTCCAGAAGTTGTGTTTTCATACAGTCTGGGCTTGAGGAGCTCTTCTTAGTCTTCTTTACTGTCTTCCCTGAAGCCTTACAATGCTGTACTCCTTCTAGACCCTCGACTCTTTGAACCAGATAATCTCCAGGCTTCTCAGGGGTCTCAGAAGCTAAGCAATCTTTTCTCTTATTAGAACAAGGTGTCACACCAACAGCTTCTCCTAGGGAACGTGATGAGCAGGGCTTATCCATAGTGTCTTCTGGCTGGAAACTGTTATCAAACCCACTTGGAACTGTTGGAAAAAATCCTTTTGGAGACTTTGTCATAGAAGACTGCAGTTTTTTACTTCTGACTGTTCGACCAATAACAGGTGAAGATTCTAACTGGTCCATTTTGGTGCACATGAGCTGCTCAGTGCTCCGGGATTCCATATCAATGGCAGCTTGAGGAGTACTGGACTCAGGGCTGGAACAGTTTAGCTGAATTTTCTTTAGCAGACTATCTGTGACTCCATGTACTATTTCAGAAGAAACAAGGGAAACTTCAGAAGACTGAGCTCTGGGTGTTGCCTCTTTGTTGTGCTCACTACCGATTCTAATATAACTCATCAGCTCATCAACCTTCACATCATGCGTAGAGGACTCCAGAGGTTGTGTTTTCATACAGTCTGGGCTTGAGGAGCTCTTCTTAGTCTTCTTAAATGTCTTCCCTGAAGCCTTACAATGCTGTACTCCTTCTAGACCCTGGACTCTTTGAACCAGATAATCTCCAGGCTTCTCTGGGGTCTCAGAAGCTAAGCAATCTTTTTTCTTATTAGAACAAGGTGTCACATCAACAGCTTCTCCTAGGGAACGTGATGAGCAGGGCTTATCCATAGTGTATTCTGGCTGGAAACTGTTTTCAAACCCACTTGGAACTGTTGGAGAAAAGCCTTTTGGAGACTTTGTCATAGGAGACTGCAGTTTTTTACTTCTGACTGTTCGACCAATAACAGGTGAAGGTTCTAACTGGTCCATTTTGGTGCACATGAGCTGCTCAGTGCTCCGGGATTCCATATCAATGGCAGCTTGAGGAGTACTGGACTCAGGGCTGGAACAGTTTAGCTGAATTTTCTTTAGCAGATTATCTGTGACTCCATGTACTATTTCAGAAGAAACAAGGGAAACTTCAGAAGACTGAGCTCTGGGTGTTGCCTCTTTGTTGTGCTCACTACCGATTCTAATATCACTCATCAGCTCATCAACCTTCACATCATGCGAAGAGGACTTCAGAGGTTGTGTTTTCATACAGTCTGGGCTTGAGGAGCTCTTCTTAGTCTTCTTAACTGTCTTCCCTGAAGCCTTACAATGCTGTACTCCTTCTAGACCCTGGACTCTTTGAACCAGATAATCTCCAGGCTTCTCTGGGGTCTCAGAAGCTAAGCAATCTTTTTTCTTATTAGAACAAGGTGTCACACCAACAGCTTCTCCTAGGGAACGTGATGAGCAGGGCTTATCCATAGTGTCTTCTGGCTGGAAACTGTTTTCAAACCCACTTGGAACTGTTGGAGAAAAGCCTTTTGGAGACTTTGTCATAGGAGACTGCAGTTTTTTACTTCTGACTGTTCGACCAATAACAGGTGAAGGTTCTAACTGGTCCATTTTGGTGCACATGAGCTGCTCAGTGCTCCGGGATTCCATATCAATGGCAGTTTGAGGAGTACTGGACTCAGGGCTGGAACAGTTTAGCTGAATTTTCTTTAGCAGATTATCTGTGACTCCATGTACTATTTCAGAAGAAACAAGGGAAACTTCAGAAGACTGAGCTCTGGGTGTTGCCTCTTTGTTGTGCTCACTACCGATTCTAATATAACTCATCAGCTCATCAACCTTCAAATCATGTGTAGAGGACTCCAGAGGTTGTGTTTTCATACAGTCTGGGCTTGAAGAGCTCTTCTTAGTCTTCTTAAATGTCTTCCCTGAAGCCTTACAATGCTGTACTCCTTCTAGACCCTGGACTCTTTGAACCAGATAATCTCCAGGCTTCTCTGGGGTCTCAGAAGCTAAGCAATCTTTTTTCTTATTAGAACAAGGTGTCACACCAACAGCTTCTCCTAGGGAACGTGATGAGCAGGGCTTATCCATAGTGTCTTCTGGCTGGAAACTGTTTTCAAACCAACCTGGAACTGTTGGAGAAAAGCCTTTTGGAGACTTTGTCATAGGAGACTGCAGATTTTTACTTCTGACTGTTCGACCAATAACAGGTGAAGGTTCTAACTGGTCCATTTTGGTGCACATGAGCTGCTCAGTGCTCCGGGATTCCATATCAATGGCAGCTTGAGGAGTACTGGACTCAGGGCTGGAACAGTTTAGCTGAATTTTCTTTAGCAGATTATCTGTGACTCCATGTACTATTTCAGAAGAAACAAGGGAAACTTCAGAAGACTGAACTCTGGGTGTTGCCTCTTTGTTGTGCTCACTAGCGATTCTAATATAACTCATCAGCTCATCAACCTTCACATCATGCGTAGAGGACTCCAGAGGTTGTGTTTTCATACAGTCTGGGCTTGAGGAGCTCTTCTTAGTCTTCTTAAATGTCTTCCCTGAAGCCTTACAATGCTGTACTCCTTCTAGACCCTGGACTCTTTGAACCAGATAATCTCCAGGCTTCTCTGGGGTCTCAGAAGCTAAGCAATCTTTTTTCTTATTAGAACAAGGTGTCACACCAACAGCTTCTCCTAGGGAACGTGATGAGCAGGGCTTATCCATAGTGTCTTCTGGCTGGAAACTGCTTTCAAACCCACTTGGAACTGTTGGAGAAAAGCCTTTTGGAGACTTTGTCATAGGAGACTGCAGTTTTTTATTTCTGACTGTTCGACCAATAACAGGTGAAGGTTCTAACTGGTCCATTTTGGTGCACATGAGCTGCCCAGTGCTCCGGGTTTCCATATCAATGGCAGCTTGAGGAGTACTGGACTCAGTGCTGGAACAGTTTAGCTGAATTTTCTTTAGCAGATTATCTGTGACTCCATGTACTATTTCAGAAGAAACAAGAGAAACTTCAGAAGACTGAGCACTGGGTGTTGCCTCTTTGTTGTGCTCACTAGCGATTCTAATATCACTCATCAGTTCATCAACCTTCACATCATGCGAAGAGGACTCCAGAGGTTGTGTTTTCATACAGTCTGGGCTTGAGGAGCTCTTCTTAGTCTTCTTAACTGTCTTCCCTGAAGCCTTACACTGCTGTACTCCTTCTAGACCCTGGACTCTTTGAACCAGATAATCTCCAGGTTTCTCTGGGGTCTCAGAAGCTAAGCAATCTTTTTTCTTATTAGAACACTGAATTTTCTTTAGCAGATTATCTGTGACTCCATGTACTATTTCAGAAGAAACAAGAGAAATTTCAGAAGACTGAGCACTGGGTGTTGCCTTTTTGTTGTGCTCACTAGTTATTTTAATATCACCCATCACCCTATCAATGATCTCACTTGCTTCTCTGCTAATACTGGTCTCTGGTGAAAGGGATGAACATTGGGAAGCTGAATGTGTCAGCTTGGAAATGTTGGTCACCATAGAACTGATTATGGTTTTGACCACTGTCTCATTTCTGGTGGCTACAGCTTTCTGTAGAACCTGTTGGGATCCAGTTTGGCACAGCAAATCATTGTGAACAGAGCTGGCAACCTGCTGAATCTTGTGTGGTTCATGAAACACATCATTATCCTGTTTCACAACTGTTATCTCCTGGTTTTTGGACAAGTCCTGCAACACACTGTCAAAGAGGTCCACAGCTATCTGACTCAGCAAAGACACAGACATCTTCCCTGGGATTTCTGTAGAAGTTTCCTCTTTTATCAAAGTAGGGTATATCTGCAATAGCAGCTGTGTTATGATGTTTTCCACAGTCTCAGTACACACTAAAGTCATATTAAGTGATTCTGTTGATTTAGCCATAGAAATTTCCTGGAGCCCAACTGAGGAAACCGGTTCAATATTCAACATTTCTACAGGGAGTGGTTTGATTTCAGAATTGTTTTCAAGGTGGGAGTCTCTTTTCAGTTCCTCAGAAGAACTCTTCTCAATTTCTGATGTCACCCTGGCTGCTGGTATATTACCTATGTTAACAAAGAGCTTTTCATTTAATGATAGTGAAGCAAAATATCAGAAAGCATGAAACAAAAACTAAATTATATTGAGAAGTAACGAATGACAGGCATCACAAATTATTTGAGTATAAAGCTTCATGTTCCTGTAAAACTATTACATCTTGGAGCTCAGATAACTACAAACAAAGAAGCAGCCATATTCACAGATACGTTATATATGGCTTCTGAATATATGGCTATATTCACTCATTCTCTCATTCATAGTCATGGCCTACACTATATTGGTCTAAATACGTCAAAAACTTTTAAAAGATACAACAGATAGAAAATCAAGGTACTGTATATTTATATACAGTCACTACAGTTTTTAACTTGTACTTCATAGCAACTAAAATGTTAATACACTTTTAAATGATTTGATTTGATTTCCTTCTTACCTTGATTTTCACTCTCTTCAGGCTCCATTGATAAATCACATGCAGCAGACAAAACATCCATGACAGACTTTACAAGCAAGCTGGAAAGCTGATTAATTGCATCATGGTACATCTGTGAACTGGGCACTGATGGTTCAGTACTTTTCTGTGGTCTGTGATCCTTGACAGTCAGAGACACTTTCTCTGAAATCCTTTGGGAAGACTTCAATTCCGTATTTGTATCACAGTCTTGAAAAAGTGAAACATCCTTCTCATTTGTGTCAAACGTTGGAGAATCGGGAAAACTGAGGCACTGCTTCAACAGCCTTTTCACTGATTTCTCAGTAAATGAATACAACAACTGCACAGAAAGCTCCGGGGACTTTGGATGGGATAAATCCTGAACTACTAGGGGGCTCTTTAAAATTGGATCTGAATTAGATTTGTGAGCTGTGCCCAATTGTACTGCAATTCCAGATTTCAAAATTAAATGGAAAACATTTTTGACAAGTTCTTCTGAAAATACACGCAGAGATCCACTCGAGACAAGTTGTTCCACTTTCCTTTCAATAGGACTCATTGTAGGACTCTCTGTGGAGGTCCTGACTTGGTCCTTAGGCTCGTCTGAAACCCTTGTCTGCAGTGGGGGGAGATTGTGCTTTGCTGTGGCTCCTGGTACTTGAGATGCCCAGGACGCCTCTTCAGCTGAAAGCTTTTCAATGTTCAAATTAACATTATTGGAGTGGGTTTGAAATGCTATATTCTCAGTGACGAGACCAGCAGCACACTCCGATTTCTTTTGGCTTGCTCTAGACTTGCTTTTTGTATCTGAGGCCACCGTTACATCAAGTTTGCCCATAATAATGTCAACAATACCCATGGCAACAATTTCAATGTCAGACACTGCACACTCTGCACGGGCTATGTGTTCTGCTGAGAAGTCAAGCTTTGGTGAAATGAGAGGGCTTGGCTGGTCTCCTTCCTCAACATTGTCAACTGTTGTTTTCTCTGAGCCTCTCTTTTGTTCTGCAGCATTTAAGTTGTTTTGAGCTGTAAATGAATCATCTATCACATTGCTTCTGCAAGGAAGTTCCATGAACCCTTGTTCACCTAGTCCCATGTCATTTGCAGTAGAGGGTTTCTTCCAAACACGGGACCGGGGAACTCGATTGCTTTTACATGTCAATTCATTTTCTTGTTCTGCTGTAGGTGTAGGTTGATCCTGAAGCTTTGATGAAGCATCAGTCAAGGCTCTATAGGGAGTGTCCCGAGTCATGACTTCTGTGTCATCTGTATAAGAATCAATCACCATCCCAGGCACATTTATGGGTGGGAAACGTTGAACAGAATATTCTCTACGGTTACTTTTAGTGTATTCTTTATGGACAGTGTCTTCTGCACTAGACATCCTGTCTTTCCCATATTGTTCACCAGAGAGGTGCATTGTTTCATAATCTGGCTTTAAGACCACATCTGAAACTTTAAGATTTTCAAATGTAGATAAAACAGAATCCACCAGTTCACTTGCTTGAAGGGTTTCTTCTGAGGGTTTTGCTCTTGCTCCTGAGCAACATCCTTTGTCATCACCCCTATTTATTTCACTCCTGATTGTTTGCAATATCTGACTGCCAACATCCTTGGCACAGATGATTAAATTTGCCTGATTTTCCTGAGTAGTCCTGCTTTGCCTTGAGAAATCAACGTTCATTAACACACCTAAAGGTTCTGAATCTTCACTAAGATGCTTACGGGGTGCCGAGTTTGTTACTGACATGCTTTTCTTAGTCAAGTGTGGTTCACTAAAGCTCAGGTGTGAAACCTGGACTGAAGGAGGAAACATCTCAAGTGAATCTGCTGATCTCTGCTCTTTAGCAGATAAAACTTTCCTTGCTTTGAACAAAGACAGGCTCTTCTGATTCCAAAAGTGTTTCAGTTTGTTCTTCACAGTTTTGAAGAGTTCCTCAGTCATTGTCCTAAGGTGCTCAGCTCTTCTAGTATCAGTTTTAATTTCTGATGTTCCTGGTAACAGGGCTGTATCAGAACTTTCTAATTTATCTTTGTAGTCTGTTGAGAAAGAAATCTTCTCAAAGCATGTAGCGTAATGTAGTTTTTCTAAAACATCAACAACAATATCTGAAGCCAGTTCAGTGGTTTGCACATGAGAAGAAGAGTCTGAGGACATTGCTTCTTGAGCATGTTTTGTTGCATCCGGTGTTTTACATACATCATCAGCTGTACTGTTTGGTTGCTCTGGGAGATGGGCAAGTCCAGAAGATATAAATTTTGCAGCTGCTTTTTCAATAATTTCACTTATTATCCTTGTTGCTGTACGATGGAATACAGAGCTGGAGGTCCTCGGCATCTTCTCTGATCCTTCACCTTCTCCATCTGATATGATGCTCTCTCCAGAAGAGGAAACACTCAAATTGTCCTCAACCAAGTTCATGTCCATTTGCCCAATTTGCTGTTTTGAAGAAATGTTCTCAGATGACACCACCTTTGGAGGATATCTACAAATCTCCATTGTAATTTGATTAGGGACTTGTCCTGTTGCCTTATCAATATCAGATAATATGATTTCTTCAACAGGAGATATCTGGGATTTTGATTGATCTTGAATACTCTCCTCTCTTATAAATGTAGAAGCATCTCTCTCCCAGTCTTTAGGATATGGTGAAGGGCTTTTAATGGTGTCTAAAATATATTGCTCTTCAAGATACTCCAAAACTGAAGTAACAACCTCTCTAGCCAGAAGGCTTTCATCTGAAGCCTTCTTTGCCACTGTTGTGCAATAAATCTCCTGGTCTAACTCTTTTTTCATTGCTTCACAAATGGCTCCAGCAGTTTCTACTGTATAGGTGCACAAATCTGAAATATCTGACACAGAATCAGAAAACACTGAAGTTTTTGATGAAGAGCTGACGCTTGAGCTCTTTGCATTGATTTGAGCAGGAGAACTGGAACTAGATACATCTTCTTTAGTCTGGGTGAGTAAAGATTTGAGCTTTCCAAATATAGTCCTTACGATGCCTTTTGCAACTGAACTAAAGTCAAAAGTATGATCAATGGATCCTCTTTCTGTGCTGCCTCTAGAAGTTTGAGGATCAGCAGCAACATTTTTATTGGATTCTTGCAGATATTTATTTGTTTCAATACAATTCAGTGCAAACAAAATATTTTCAAAAACAGAATTTACAATGTCCTTGGCAATAACAGTGACCCTATTGTTGGGAATCTGAGATTTTGGACTTCTTTTTTCCAAAATGGAGATTTCTGCAGCTTCTGGGAGCAATAATGACTGTTTTGAGTTACTCTCATGTAAATTGTTACCCACAGGGGTGAAATCCCACTTTGTTTTTTCAATGATCTGAGATACTATCTGCTCAGCAATTTCAATGATTTTGGCTTTAGAGATCCCAAAAGCAATATCACTGTTTGCTCTTTTCATTCCCACACATGATTCCGAGGAGTGAGACTTTAATTTGAAAGATGGGGGGCTACTGCCATTTGTTCTTTTCTTAGTCACTTTTGCCTCATCTCTCTCATTCTGCAGGGCATCAGGACTCTGAAGAAGGTAGTTCTTCTCCACAGATAAGCTGGAGGAGGGTGAAATCGTTTCTAAATTTTTCAGAATTGCTGACACAAAGTCACTCATTGATTGGTTATCGCCTGAATATGTTTCTTTCACGTCACTCATCTTATTTTCAGTATTTGCTTTGCAGAATTCACTCTTGACTTCTTGTAAGACAGTACTGATTATTTCTGTTGCCGTGACAGCTAACTCCGCCTCATCATATTGTTCTGAGTGGAGTCTCTGGGATTGTCCTATGGCATGTAGGTCACCACCATGGCCACCCAGGAGTCTACAGGTTGACCCTGACTCAACAGCGCTTGTGAAAAAAGGCTGGAGTCTTCCAGAGACAACTTGTATAATCTCACTGGCAACCTCTGAGGCTACAGATTCTGTCTGTGCTTCTAGATTAACACGCACAGTCTTAGGGGTGGGAATTCTTTGCTTATTTTCTGACAAGGCAGAGATGACAAGTCCAAGAACACCATCCACAAGTTCAGTGGCAAGGTTATTCGATCTGCAGCGGGTAATCAAGACACCTAACGCACAACACTGGGGTTCCATCAGCTGAGCAGGAAGCTGTGCTTCAGTGAGGGCTCTGCTAAGGACATCCTGTACTATACGTTCTGCTTTTGTAATTATACTTGACTTAGTGATTCCAAAAAGGTCCTTCAAAGGTTCTGAGAGGGGCTTTCCAGCATCTTCTCCTCCATCAGCAACCACAATCTCCTTCGAGGGTGTTCTGGATTTAAAGCAGGGTGTATTTTTCCCTGTTTCTTCTCCTGAACTACCCGAGGACGAGAGGGGTGAAGGGAAGGGAGTGGAGATCCTGCATCTCGTTGACCAGAAGCTACTGCTCCTACTCTGGGACTGCCATGTGGACCCTGACTCAGTACCAAGCAGAGAATGAGAACTCAGGGTGGCCTCCTCACTACTGCTGAAGTAAACCGGGGACTCAAAGGAGCAGTGAGACACGCTCCTGCTCCTCTCTTCACTGTAAAGCGAGATGGCTGGAAGCAGCACTCTGATGATAGACGCTGCCACCCACACCACTATATTCTCCGCCATTTCGTTAAGCTCTTCCGTTGTTATCTGTTTTAAAGCAATAGTACAAAAGTAACCACAGAGCACGAAAAATGTTCAGTATACAGTACACCTATCAATATAAGACCTACTTTTACTTACTTGTCAGGGTTCATTGTTTCCCATGTTAACATTTAGAAATTTGCAACCAAATTTTGAATGCCAGCACAGACGCAACTAATACAAATATACTGTTGTCTATACAGTATAGTAAAAATCTATTATAGATATACTGTTGTATGTCTAGAAAAATATATACAGTACAGTATTTCTAATATATAAATGAAGCAAGAACAACAGAATACCAGTCTAACCAAAGAAATAGAATGGTCAGTATTGCACATTTTAAGTGGATCCCTTAATTTATAAATAATTAAATGTGCAGACCCCTGTTTCATTCCAGAGGAGGCAGTGTCAAAGGGTTCTTTTGGCATCGAGTCTATGGTAGAAAGTGAAGTCACCCCCTTGGAACCTTGACAGCTTAATATTCTCTGGCAAAGAGGCGCAGACCTTTGGCATAGTGGAATATCTCTGCTCTGAGGAGTGGCTATGTGGCTCTAACGCCAGGGCAGCCACAATCAAAACCTAGTGGGAGCTGAGCTGAACATGTCAGGGAAGGAACCACTAAGCAACAGCTAGGTGGACTAAATTTCAGGATTTACTGTACTGAAGGAACAAATTAACATATTTCTTTACATTTGTTCTTTAGTTATGACACTGTGCATTTTAACCTCAAGGAGCTATCTGGAAAAATAAAATGCATCCATTACATTCAGATAAGCAGTGTACCTTACCTGTCCATATAAACTTTTCTCAATCACCTTCCTTTCACTAAAAAACATTATGATAAAAATTAATTAGTGTGACATTGCTACTACATGGACAAAATACGAACTATATTTTGCAATAATAAAAAATGGTGACTAATTAACAATATATAGGCATCTTTTCTAGTGGCAGAACAATTAATCTATTTTAAAGCATATTCCTGTGTAAAAAAGATGGCCTCCTAACCACGATTGTGTTCGTACTTTTTCAATTTACCTACTGGATGTCTAAAACTTGCTTAGGTTTTTACTTTAATATGAGAGGCTTATAAAATAAAAATCACCACAACAAAATAGCACATTGGAAATGATAAATCTTAAACTTCAAACTGCAACTGTTCCATAACACTTTAGCGAGTATGGTACAATCGTGTTCCTATGTGAAGCAAGATCACTGGTAATTTACATCATTGTGTTTTCAACAACAACTACTTGGTCAGGCGCAATGTATCTAACCAGTTTCATACTGGGTACCTCATAATTGACACATGACAAATACAGTTCAATTCAGAAAATAAATAGTAATTCTGCATTGAAATGTGCAGAAATATGTCATGTTTATGTTTGTACCCTGTTAACTTCATAGAGATTAGACCTTAGAGAATTTAAAGATTCTGTGAAACAGGCAGTTTGACCAGAGGTGCCCAAACGTTTGCATACAACTGTATGTTGTTGCTGCATCTTTCAGGACAAAGCCCAAAATGCGTTTCCAACACATTTGATGACTTAGTGTTACTTAGTTGTTACTGCCCTCTGGTGGTTGTTGATTGAAACATAACATCCATTCAAACACGACCAGACATTTCTCCCACTGTCAATACTTCAGCAAAACTTCACATTTTATACCGGTGCCACAACAAATTGTTATTATGATAGAAATTTGTTTTAATATGACTAATATATTATTGTTGTAATGCAGTATGATCAGAGTTATACATAAGTACAATACAACAGTTTATTTTTGCGAAGGTTCAGTGTTCAATGTCAATGTTCTAGTCATTACAACAAAGTCAGTCTATGGTAAACTATATCTAGGATTTGGAAAAATGCACATGAGCTAACACAACAATATGCACATGTTCTGTACTGTTAACAGACTGATTCATGCATTCGCAAAGAGAGAAAAAGAAATTTCACGAACTCAGCTTGGGAAGTGAGCTCAAAATAGAAAACAGTTGCTCTTTAAACATTTACGTATCACCATACTTAAAATGCTAAAAATAAAAACTTTATGTAAGCACTGATGCTTAACATACCACAACTGCAGAATGTAGGACTTACCCATCAGACAGCTGACTGATCAGAGGGACTTCATGAAACCATTTGGAATCAGTAGTCACCTCTTCAGTGGAGAGAAAAGAATTATTGTCGCATTAGAATTCTCATGGCATGCATAAAAAAGTGATCAATCCAATTAACATCCAAAAAAGGCAAAAAACATGTATTTATTCATAGATACAATTAGGATGCTGATTAAGATTTATTTATCTGTTTACCCATATAATTTAAATCATTTTCACACCTTAGCTCACAACACTTTTACTGCACCAGACTGTGGCACAATGGCTGCCCAGAGATCCCCAGACTTAATTGGAACCTTTTTCAGCCTTAACAGTAGATGTTACCAAAGCTTTCAAAACCCAACACTTGTGAATTAATCATTGACATGTTTTTATCTGAATTAGCTATACAAATAAAACTGAATTGAACTAAACTGATTTTTTGGATTATATGTTCCATTGTCTTTCACAATATCTTTCAGTATCTCAGCACCCACTGAATTTCTCTGCAGCTGCATTGGAAAATTTGTCAAAACATAACTTTTTTCAAAACCTTTATTTTTTCTAGAAACAAATGAAAATACTGACCTTTGGTGATTTTAGAACTTTTCTCATTAGCAATGGTAACATCTCTATTCTCCGTGCTAATGATCTCAGTAGAAGCTGTGCCACAAAGAAAACATCCTTTTAGTTGAATAGTTATTTCAGATAGTTTAGATCAATAGATACTGTAAATGTTTTTATAACAAAATGTGGATTACAGAAATGTTGAATATAATGTATGTACATGTTGTGGCTGGAAATTAAACAATCTGAAGATAATGAAGGATTCCTTCTTAATGTATTATTTTATGATACCTGCAACTTATTGCGTGTTTCCCTTTAAAAAGTTTTGATCTCAGTACATACATATTATTCTTTTCATACAGCCATATGATTGAAAAGCTTTGGAATTTTGTAATTGTAGGTGTTTATTAAACAAATTCTACAGTTCTGTAATCAGTAGTAAACCTGAAGATGGTCAACCTGCATCATTCCTTCTAGCCAACAAACTAAAATACATTAAATTGTGAACTTAATCATAGTTGCACCACTGCAAATTATTGGATCTAGAAGCTTACCCTGTTTTCCAGACTGAAGTATTTCATTAAAATATTGCCTTTTAATACGGTCTTGCATTTCTCTCTCAAAATCCTTCCTTTCCTGTAAACTCTCATTTAGCTTTTGCTGCTGGAGAGCAACCTTCCTTTTATAATATTCAAATGCCTGAGAATGACAGAAAACCTTTCACAAGTGGCTATTGTTTAATGAAAAAGGAAAGCCTCTCAACAAAAGATGAAAAGGTCCATCTCATTGTTGAACATCTTGTTAGCAGTAGAAAACTTCCCATCCATAAGGTCACTACAGGAGACTCCAATCTCATCTCAATCTACAGCACCCTGAAGCTGGGAAGCTGGGTCTGGTCAGAGCTCAGAAGAAGAAAGGCTGGGTCCGACATTACTTGGATGAAAGACTCTGTGTGTAGTTCAGAACCTTGCAGGCTGGATATAAGAGATTGAAGCAGCAATGTCTCTCCTCTAATGCTTAGGTAATGAAGAGGAGAGATCATCAACCACCCTCTTGGATCCTCTTGGGGAGATACCCCTGAGGGATACTTTAGAACAGCCAATTATGCAAAGCAGCATGTCTCTGGGATGTTACTTGGAATTAAAACCCACAACACGCAGAATAAATGCCACACAGGGAGGTGCCCAAGGCTGGAGATAAACCATGGGCTTTGGAGATGCAGTGCTATAACCATGAATTGGAGGCACCAAACACTACCAGAATATGGTGTTTTGGCACCTCTGTAGCATATCTTGGCATAACCACCCTAGAGTAGATGCACAATATAAGAGGTGCCAACATACCATGATTATTGTGGTCACCGAGGATCCAAAGGTATTAGTTTAGGTTATTAATTTAAACCTATAGGTGCTCATCTTGGAAATACAACAAAATATAGCTGCAAGGTCAGTGTCAAGTCCGGAATTTGCATGAAGAAAAGTTCACCTTAAGAGGATGAATCCAAACATTCATTACTCCAGTACCTTTTTGTGCCTTCTAGCTCTGGTCTGATTCTTCAGCTGGGCCTGTCGCACCTCCCTCCGGGCATCTTCCTCTATTCTCATATGTAAAGCCCTTTCTCTGATTTTCCACATCTGTAGAGCCGTCAGTGAAAAGGCAAAGCCGATGAGAAACAGCAGAAAGCTAGATTGTGTTGAGCACAGAACAGCTACGCTACTAGATATTTATATTTATATGTCACCTGCTTATAGGTGGTACATTAAATATTGAGGAATCTGTTAGATCATGTGGAGCTGAATCTCTCCCCTTTTTACAATTTAGCAAATGAGGCCTTTGGGCATTTTTCAGCATATTAGGAGCATTCAGCAGCTGAATGTGGTCTGGGAAGCCCAAAGACAAAATAACTGGGAAAATAACATACCATACAGCAATGTACAGTGAGAATGTGAAAAAAAAACAAGAAACATGATTAAGCTGATGTAGAAAACCGATGAGGCTAAATACTGTATATTGATAATGCCGGTGATCTGAAAGCTGATAAATCAATGAAAGGGGTGAATAAACTATGTGTTTCAAAAGTGAGTTAAGCTACAGTGTGAAATGTAAGATTCATAAAAGCGTATGAAAAGTGTCTGAAGTCTAAGTGTGACAATACAGTAACATGATTCACTAAGGGTATCCACTCTGCAGAAATCTGTTCGGCTGGAAGAGGCGTATACACTATAAGGTGAGATAATTTTTTTAATGAGCATTTTGCAACATAAATGCTTAATTACTTGTCAGAAACACAACATCTTTTAAAACAGTTATGCTAGAGATCCTGTTATCTTTTGCTTGCTCCCCAATCATGCTGTATTTACAGAGGTGTCACAAGGTCACTTGCCAGAGTGGATATAAATGTCTCTAATCAGTTTAAGATGCAGAAGGAAACCAGCTATTAAAGATCTCCCATCCAGGTGATGACCAGGTGCAGCCCTGGGTCAAAATAAATCAAACTGTATTCTCATACCTCAGCCTGTCTGCATATCTCCTCTGTTTTCGGAGCTCCTGCCTGGTGCCTTCATAAACAACAACAGCAAAGAAAGCTTCATCCACAAGGCAATGTCAGACAGCAGCAGAGGAATTTGTGAATGTGGTATTTCCGTAGAGCAGATGTTCATCTTTTGGAAAACTTTGACTCAGTCAAGACTTCCACTTGCTTGCACAATTAATTAACTTAAGGCAAACCTTTACTTACAGTTGTATTCTTGACATCTAATGTTTCAACATAACAGTAAAATATTTACACATATTTACAGCGAAACAAAAAAAAATGTGATACAAATACAACAAATCAGGAATCCAAAAGGCAGGAACTTGCTGTTAAAGAGTGAGGAGCTTCCGTATGTTATTACCTGTCTCTGTTAGCCATAAACTGGTCTGAAATATTCTTGGATCCTTCCTCAAGGAGCCATTCCCTCACATCGGTGAAGCTGATATCCCTGGGAATCTCGTTCTGCTCCTGGAGCTCCAAGAACTTCTTCACTATTGTTTTCTGAAAGCCAGCACAGCCTTTTAATAGAGTGCCACACTCCCTTCATTGCAAGGTTCTCCTAAGCACTATTATAGCCGAGTGTGCACTTCAAAACCAACACTGACTTTTTCCATTAGATTTTTAATTTGAACTCACACCGATAGAATGTGTTTGCATATGTATAAGAGTGAAGGCTGAGCTACTGTAGTTTGTTGATCTAAACATTTCAATTTAAGATGTATATCTTGGATACAGTGGTTAACCTTGTTATCTCGCAACACTGGTGCCAGAGGCTCTATTCTGAGCCTGAGGTGATTTGTCTGTGTGGAGTTTGTATGGTCTCCCCATATTCACATGGGTTTTTCACGGTTTGCTCTGGTTTGCTCCCACAGTCAAAAGCCATACTATACTGGTAGAAAAAAAGGTTTCTAGGAAAATTGGTTCTAGAGTGAATTTGTGTCTGTGTGTGTCTTGCAATGGACTTAATTCTGGTCAAGGGTGTATATCGTCTTAAGCCCGTTGCTTTCTGGGATAGGCCCCTGCTCCCTGCAGCCCTTAGATGAGGCGGTTAGATTAGATGACGTGGATGGAAAGGGATGGATGGAAGTTCAAGTCGTTTTTCAGCCTTGTCTGGCAAAGAAGACTTATAAATTCTGTTTTGGACTACACACAAAAGCTGCCTGTATTAACATGTGTTTGGAAAACTACATTTTTTTGCACTGAAAATGGATTAAAGTCTACAGAGCAGTACAGATAAGCAGTGAATGCTCCGATTCGGGTGGTACAATTAGTGGTTTTCCACAAAGAAAAACATCCAGATATATTGCCCAGCCTCAATGAATAAAAAAACTATCTTTTTTTAACTCTGTTATCGTGAACAGAGAAGACTACAAGGCGACCTGTTTCAAATATTCAAAATCCTCACAGTCAAGTCTGCTTGTTGAACGCTGACTTCTTTCAAGAAACAGCTGGATGAGACTCACAGACCAATTAGCAAGTAATTACCAAACAGGCTAAAGAGCTTCCTCTCATTCGTAACTTTTCTTATGATATGAAACCCATATCCTGCATGCAGAAAGGACTATATGGGCTATAAACAACACAAAGTATCATGAAAAGATGTACAGTATGGCTGAACTAACAAGAAGAAGCTAAAATAGGCTAGAGCAGTGACAAACATAAGCAACAACATCGTCAGCGTCAAAACACTAAAACAGAAATGAGCTTCATAGCAATTAGAGAAGAAACTGAAAGAAAACATTGAAATTGATCCTTAGAATACAAACACAGTCAAGGTAGAGACTTCCTTGAAGATGACATGATGACAGCAGTATATTCAAAAGTGCATAATGGAGAGATCTTATGGAAGCCTTCATCTAGAAACGTTACTGATTGAGAGCTGGATAAAGGCAGAAGTCTATGATGAAGAGTCAGAATCAGATGGACGGTTGTTTAAAAACATCACACTTACCTGTTTAGTCACATAATTTTTGTCATACTGCAACTTCACATTGCTAAGGTAGTTATGATATTGATTGTATTCTTTCAAAGAGCAGAGGACCTGAAAACAGACAAAACATGTTTCAAGTACTGTCTAGGAGGTTAAATGTTTTTATTTTTATTTTACAAATCTAGAGCACAGTCAAGTACTCTGTGTTTGAATATCTATTGAGCATAAGGACTTTAGCACAAACCATAGGCCTGCTTTGATTACATCTACTATTACATGCTTTGATTACAACCAAAGGCCTGCCCACCGAATAACTCTATGCTGGAGTGCAGACATGAGTTAAATCACGCTACTGGAAACTATTACAGCTAAATGAGCTAGAACCTGGTCTATTTTTTTTTGACAACACCTCACTCCTTCACCATACCAAAAAAGCCTCATTCTTTGCACAAACTCCAAACAGCCTTACTTTCTTCTGCTCATTGATTAAGCCTCTGTTCTGCAGAGACTCCTGCATGCCCTTGCGATGGTAATAGGTGCGCAGGTGGGGGTCATGGAGGCTGTTGTACTTCGAATCCAAAAGGAAACCGTGGGGATCAGTCAGAGTGAAGTCAGGAGATGGCTGGTGCAGCTGAAATAGAAGGTAAGTATTTTATTAAAACATGATATGTACAGGTAAACACAGATATGTATCCCCCTATGTTTCTGAACATAAAAATGAGAATGTTTTTTTTCTCCCCCCTCCGAAGGCGGTCGCCAGTTTCTTGGAAGACTACTCCAGAATCGCTGTTATCATTTTTTTCTACGTTCTTGAAAATCAAATTCCAATTTCTCAGTCATTGTAGCCAACTAAAAATATCTACATTGCAAAAAGACAGTAAGCACAATAAGCTTTAAGGCATACAGTACAGCTGAATTTCAATAATGTGATCAATATACTGCGTCTAGAAAAATATATAACCTTACTCCTGATGTTATATGCACAAAGATGTCAAGGGAAGACAGTTTGCTTACAGTTTAATCATTACAGCAACCACATTATACTAACACACACAGAAATGTGTTAATGTGTCCCAGGTATCATTTCATATTATACAATTTTACATGTTGGTTTACCCTTAAAAAGAAAGAAAACCATGAATAAACATGTCATTTTTTACAATTTAAATGTTTGGATTTAAATAAGAATAAATGTATTCATGCTTTTCATTTTAGGTTACACTTACTTTCTCCGAAAGAGCAGTCCTGCAAAATTGAGGTTTAGACCCTGGGATTAGCGGCAGTTTAGTGCCGACGGGTCTCTCCAACAGCTGCTGCTCTCCCTGCAGTGCATACAGCATGGTGTAGCAGCCCTGAAACACAGAACATAGCTATCGTACCTCACAGAACCACAGCCAAAACGCCAGAAAAAACAAGCAGAGCTGATGGCAGAAATGATTTTATCTGTCACAGAGTGAAATAAAATGGGTGTGGGGGCAACAGCAGGTATCAAGGACAATGTTGACTTTGCATAGAAGTTTGTATAGAATGACCAGTGACTTCAATGAGGGTGGTAATATGTGTCTTTCTTTGTTCTGGGGCTTCCTACTGATCAAAGATGCTATTGCAAACATTGTTAATTACCACACAGTTCAGAGAAGACACATGGCATGTCAAAACTGGCCTAGCCGAGCCTCAGACTGAGGAGGTGGATCTAGAACATAACAATTCTAGAAAATCTAGAATGTTCTAGAGCAATCTTACACCTGGCCATCTGTATATAGCCATTTGATCAATGAGCCCCAAGAAGTTAGCTCTGCTTACACCCAAAACTATCAACCCCCCCCCCCCCCCCCCCAAAGAAAGGTAGGGGGGCTTTAATAACCCCAGTGACAGAGCCAGAGCACACAGAAACAGAAGAAAAAGGAATAACCAATTTGTACCACAGCACCCAGGAGAGGGTTTGGACACCAGGGACTCTCTACAGTGAGCAAGGGAGGAAGGCTTTAGCATTGTCTTCCTCCCCTCTCTACTCAAAAAATTGACTCAGAGACAAATTGGGGGGCATATTAAAAAACAGACTCAGTCAGGACTGAGGAGGATCCCTAAGACTACACAGGGTTTCTTTGCTATGACAGAAGCAGGCACACCAGGTCTCCAACTGGGGCTGGGTTTGGGAGAATATTTGCAGCTGGACTTTTCCTTTGGAACTCTGGTTTTGGTAACTGGGGTCAAATGGGGCTCTTGAGCTGGTCTGCAATATGTTCTGTGAGTAAGTAAGTACCTCTGGTGGATAAGTTGTAATATTTGTTCTGTGGATTAGGCTATGATAGATACTGGAATTGCAAAGTACTGTAATACAAATGGAAATTATGTAGGATGACTTCTGGTCTGTGGATGCACTAGTGGTTCTGGAAGATAAAAAGAACTTGTTGCTGGGGGAAAAGGTCTTTAGAATTGCTAGGTGGCATAATCAGCTACAAAACTAACTTTTAAAAGCAGTCCCTGCATTTAAAGGCCACGGTTCCTGACATATCTTTTTATAGATAGGTAAGAAGAGTTACCCTAGGGTGTTCAGAGGGCTAAATCAGTTCATAACATTCTTTTTTTTTTCTTCTGCACAAACGAGTTGATTCTCTAAGTCTGTTTAGAGTTTTAGATTGGGAAGGCATATTCTCACCCAAGACATCTTAACAGAACAAAAGAAAAGTACAGTACGTATATTCCCATAAAATACAGAAAGGGTTAACAATAAATTATTAACCCACGATTTCAGAAATAGAACACATAGCTGGAATTTTAAAATCATGTTCCATTTATTTTACCTTCTAGAGCTTTTAGAACAGTATTAGAAATATTACTACGAGGTGTACGTTTTTACTGTTTTACTAAACCTTACATTTTAAAGCTAAACTAATGCTGATTTTTTTTTTAAATTCACTACCTAAAAGTTCAAATATATAAACGTATGGATAGTACACTCACAGCTCCAGATCCCGGTTTCTTTCTCTCCATTTTTATCCCTGATATCGTTCCATTAATCCATTAATTAATTAATCTATTTTGAAAACAAATCCGTCGTGTTCGTGAGCGGTAAAACTTTATTTTGTATAATACGGACTTGAGCATAAACCACGGTATAACCAAAATGTTGTCTATTACGTCAGATCTGCAAAGCAGTTGCCTTATCTGACGTATCCAGCGTGTACAAGTAAAGACGTCATTAAAAGCTGCAGCAGGGAAGCTACAGTATTCGTCCCTGTACGGACTTGTTTTTTTATATATATATTAATAATTAGGTTTTAATGAGAAAATCCAGACAAAAGGGCGATGTCCGATTTAATGTTTAATTTGAATGTCGCCATTCTAACTCAAAGCCTTCACGGTATCAAACCTGTGTGGTCACACGTCCCAAACAGTCTGGCTCTGCCAGTGGAGCCGAGAGACCCCAAAAATATAACACACGGTTTGCCTTTTAATAATTTACACCTCTAATCCTTTGGGATGGAAAAGAAGTGTAGAAATGCAATTTTAATTATGGTCAATTCTGGTATTGTAGCCATATATAGTTATACAGGTCTTGTCCTCAACAACTCAGGAGCTGGGTTCGAGCCAATGCAGTGAGGTACGAACTAGGGTGGGAGCGGCGAGGGCACAAGCCCTAGAACCCGAATCCGTTACAATAACAAAAGGACAGACAATGAAATATGGGCTATTTCGAACTCGCAAATGTGAGATATAAAGAGTTACTAAGTCAGAATTCAGAGTTGCTAAGTTGCAATTCTGAGATACCATAGCGCTTTTTTTTTTACTCCCTGGCGGAAACGGGCTTCCATAGAAAAGCCTGGAGTGCAAGTGTAATCCTTACTTAAGGGGAGCCGGCTTTTAGAACTGGCTATAGTTGCTCACGGACATAGCGTTGGCTTTATGAACTACAACTCCCATAACGCACTACTCAAGTTTACGTCACAGTCCCTATTCTGCCTGGCTGTGGTGACCTCTAGCGGGTCCCTCTCAGTTCTGGCAGCTTTACCGTTGATCTTGTGCACTCACCGGCGTGCGCAAGAGGAACTCATACACGGCTCCCTTTTTTAAAGTTTATTTTCTAAAAAATAGAAGAAAATAAGGGAGCGTTTCCAGAAATACGTACAAGTCAGGTTTACAGCAGGCTGGTAGCAAGAGTCTGACTCCTACCCTCGTACATGTTGTTTTCCCCTGTTTACTATAACACCATTTAAACGCGACACAACATAACAACTCAACTCACTAAGAAATTAACTCACAACACACAGACAGTTTTCATCTAGCGACTTAACACAGTTAGCTAACGAAGTTCAATTTCGTCTCTGAGAACCCGCAGAGCCCGAATACACTTTTGATACTCTTAAAACAAATATAAACGAGTAAACCTTAAACCGAAACTATGACATCAGTAAACATAAATTTACAGACCTTTTAAAAAAGCCTTATTACTTCAGATCTTACCTAACAAATTAGAAAGAACCATGGGAGAGAAAGTCAGGCGGACAGCAGGCTGGAAGCGAGGGTCTACCAGCCCGCACGAGGCGCTGTTCCCGATTCCCGTGCCCAGCTGCACATCACCTGGTTGCACAAGCTTGACTTTTCATTTTCATTACTATATTTTCAGGTTGTGTTTTTCATACCACTACCGAATAAAAAACATATTTTAGAGGAAGATGTCAGCTTGATTAAAAAATATTGCTCCTTAAGCCTAGTCCCTTACTGTACTAATTCTGCCACCTACTGGACAAGGTAATAAATAAAACAAGAAGAAAATCATAGAATATAACACCCACATTACAGGCCAGCCAAGTAAAGGGTGTAAGATGACCAGGGGAAGGGTCATTCATAACAGGTATTTTCAGAATGACCTAGTTAAAATACTAGATATGGACCTGAGCAAAATGGCTGCCAAAAAGAATAAGCTGACCCGTATATGGAAAGGGTCTACCCTGAGAAACAATGAGACACAGCTGAGCCGCATCAGGAACCGAAATATAAGTGCCCCGGAGGCAGTGAACAGGGAGAAAGATAGAGAGGAAGGAGGTTTATGTGAAAGATCAGACTTAGGAATAATGGACTACTGAAGGGAGAAAAGGTTTATGGTTTATGGTTTATGGTTTGCGGATTGGGTTTATTACGGACTTTTGGAACTCGGATCGGAACAGGATTAAGAGAGCGGATTACAGACTGGATTTGGAAGATAGTTGGAGGAAGAAACGCCACGAAACTCAGGAAAGAAAAGTGTGGTGTGAGTAATATAATAATAATAATAAACTTTATTTTATATAGCGCCTTTAAAGGTGGCTTCTCAAAGCGCTTTACAGGATGACAATAACAATAAGAAGACTACAACAATAAATAAGAAAATTTCACAAGACAGGACACAATTATAATTACAACAATACAACAATAACAATAGAGGAGACCGTGGAAGATGGTATTAAGAAGAGCAGAGGGGTGAAGAATGGAACCAGTTAAGTAAAGGCTTTTCTGAAAAGGAGGGTTTTGAGTCTGGATTTGAAGGAGCTTAGAGAAGGTGACTCTCTAATATCCTTGGGCAAAGAGTTCCAGAGCTTGGGGGCATAGCAGGAGAAGGCCCTGTCGCCCATACAATGTAGACGGGCTTGGGGGACAGTAAGGAGGGCAGAATTTGAAGAGCGGAGGTTGCGAGGTGGGGAGTAGGGCGATAAAAGTTCAGACAGGTATTGAGGTGCCAAGCCATGTAAAGCCTTGTAGGTGAGCATGAGGATTTTAAAGTCTGCGCGGAATTTGACCGGAAGCCAGTGCAAGGACTCCAGGATAGGAGTAATGTGAACACTTGCACTAGACCTGGTCAGGATTCTGGCTGCTGAATTTTGGACATACTGCAGTACTTCTCTCATTTGCATAAACTTTCCCCCGGAGACACCACAAGGGATATCTGAAGGACTGAAAAGTGCACTGATTGTCACATTATCTAAGGTTGTCTTTTAAAATGTACTTGTATTCCATTAATAGCATCTATTGCATTGCCCGAGAAAATCAGAAATTACTGTATGTAATTTGTTGGAATTGGGTTCCTATGAAAAAGACTTGTGAAGAAACCCAGCTGGGACTCAAAACCCTTGGTATCTCTTCAGAAGAAGAGAATGCAATGTGCCCCAAGCAGTATGATTTTCGAAACAGGGATTTAGTACCAGAAACCAATTTGTAGCTATTTTGTGACCCAGTGGTGAATAGCGGAGTTATTCCAAATCCACTAGATGGCGGTTCCTGACGGTTGAGTCCAGCGTTCTGCGCATGGGCAGTAGGGACTAAGAAGCAGTGAGTTACCGTTAAAAAGAACCCGTAACTTCTACAGAGTCGTAACGGTAAATACGGTGTCATTTCCCTAAATGAGTATAGAGGGGGTATTTCATAGGATTGAGACAAGATTAGCAAGACGGATATTGGATTTTAACGGAGTACACTGAAGCAGTAGAGTATTTAGGCAACTACTCGGGCTGGGGATATCTGTTTATTGGTTTGTTAGTAATGGGTTTCACATGCTCCTTGTATTTTCTCTTCCTTCATTCTTTACAGGGACTTATGTTTAGCACCGTTTAAGTGTTCGCAATTCTAGGTATCGTACTAATTATCGTAATGTAGTTCTCGGTGAGGGCTGAGAGGTGAGCTGCTTATTTCTGAACGCGCTGCGTGAACCACTGCCGTATTTTGTGTATATAGAAATATCGTTATGTCTTTTATTTTTTTTAAACCAAGAACATATCAGACCACATTTCTAGGCGAGTAAAGAACCCAAAATGTGTCCTGTGCTAATTATTCTTTGCCAGGCTACATTTATAAGAACCTTTCATCTTGTGTTTTAATTGTAATACAGTGTATTAAAATGCACAATGCTTTGGTTTTGGGAGAGAGGTAAGAAGGGAAAGCAAATGGAAGAAAAGTCCAGAATAGGCTTCTAGGCTGTAGAAAAATGAGAATAGAATATGACGTATTCCAAGGAGAAGTCGGGGAAAAATAAGACCTTAAAAGAAATCAGCCTATCACTGTTTGCTGGGAGAATGGATGAATCCTGTCTAATGCTCAGCTGACACCCTGTTAAAAGCAATAAAAGACAATGTTAGTCCTCCGTGGTTAACCTACATTTGTTGTTGCTTTAAAACAGATAACGATGGAAGAACTGAATGACATGGTGGCGTGGGTGGCAGTGTCCATTATCCGAGTGCTGCTCCCAGCCATCTCCCTGTATGATGAAAAGAGGAGCCGGAGGAGAGTCTCCTAATCACCTTGCCTCTGAATTGTGGATGGTGTTCTTGAATGTGTCAACTCTCCCTTATCGGCAAATAAGCCAAGAAGAAAGAATTCCCACCCCAGAGACTGTGCATCTTAATCATTCTGCAGACTCGGAGACTGACAGTGAGACTCTACAGGTTGTCTCTAAAAGCTTGACCCACTTTCACTGGATGTATTGAGTCAGTGTCAGTCTATGGTCTCCATATTAAATGAGATGTAAAGTCTCAAATTGTGCTTAATGAGTATGTTTTCTTTAGTGTTTTAATTATCCTTTCTGGTAACCGAATGGATGTAGTGTTTTTTGCATGGAATGTGCAGCAGCACTGTTTCAGGAGGATATACAAAAGGTAAAATAGTTCATAGCTCAATGGATATGACTTAAAATTGCAGTGGTTTCCAGTACTAAAACTAGTGGTAAAAGGAAATAATTCTATAAAGGTTATGAAGGCTTTAATCCATCCATTTTCTAACTGCATTATCCAATACAGGGTTGCAGGAAAGCCAGAGGCAGGATTCACTCACACCAGGGACAATTTTCACAAAAGCCAATTACTTGAAGACAACCCAAGCAAACACTTGTAGAACATACAAGCCCCACATCTGAGGATGAACTCATGGCCCCAGTGCTCTGAGACAGCACCACTGTGCCACTTCTTATGCTACTATATTCCAGTTAAATACCAGTGTTTACTGTTGCTTATTTTAGCCTGGAAGAGATGCATTATGATCATTTGATACTGGCAAATATTCTTGTAGCACAAGGAAAGCGGTGCAAACATATTTCCACTAGGGGGAACTGTCCTGCTTTGGCAACACAGTAAATTTATGGTATATACATTTATTATTTCTGGATAACCACTGTAAATATAATTTGTCTTCTATTTCCTAAAACAATTCAATATTTTCCACTGTACTGCACACAGTATTTAGCCTTTAGAATTTAATTTGCTCAATGTTAGTACGGTAGAGGTACTATCATTTAACAGCATTCATGAGATACATTCAAACAGAATATTAATTCCATTGGAAGAGGGCCAGGGGAAGGGTCATTTATAACTGGTATTTTCGCAACGAAACGCTGTCTATACTACTGTATAGACCTAGGCAAGATGGCCGCCACAGATACCCGGCTGACCCGCTGTTGGAAAAGATATATACTGCGAAACAATGAGACACAGGTGAGCTCCGTCAGGAAACGGAATAGAAATGCCACAGAAGCACTGAGCCGGGCGGAAGCTGGTAAGGTGAGAGCGTTTTGGAGGAACGAGAGATTTAGGAGTGTACTGGAAGGAATTTCAGAATAACGGACTATTGGATATGGGTTTTGGATACGGCGCGGAGAAGTGTGGACATACGCATTTGGGGACTTAAGGATACTGGCAACGGATTGCGGAACGGATTTGGAGAGACATACGGACGAAGAACACAGAGGTTCAGTGTGGTGTGAGTTAAATGTCTTTTACACCTATTTCCCCCGGCGACGCCACACCATATATTCAATTGAATCTTTCAAAGAGAACAACCATTTCCCTGCAAAATTAGGCTTTTCTCTGTCACTTCTCAGGTGGCTCTGACAATCGGCTGCCGTTAAATTGTGGCTGGGGGCATCTATTTCAATGGAGTTTGTACTCCCTCTTTAAGTGTGATATTAGAAATACATTTTTTTTTGCTAAAAAACTGCTTTTTACAAATTAAAGATACGGCTATAAACTAATATGACGTTTTGGTTGTGAAGCCTTCTTCAGGTGTGTGGAGACACGTATATTTTTAGACACATTTATTTAAAAACTAAGAGCTTTTTTTTAAATGGTAAGAATGGTAAATTGTGCCATGTGAAGTTCATTTTTCAGTTTCCACTGTCTACATTCCCGGGCACAGCTTATATGTGGGTTAATATTTACCTATCGGATTAGCAAAGGTTAAAATAAAACAATTGAAACAGGATGAGGAAATGTGCACACACTCCTCTGACATACTCATGAGAGAGAGTCTTTCCCCGCTTGACATGCTTTGAGCTTATAAAGAGAGATCACCCACTGGAGAAGAACACGACTGTGAGTGACATCACTGTGAGGTCACAGGCATTGAGCAGGTCAGAAAATCAAGACTTCAAGGGGAAACTCAATCCTACCCAACATTAGAGACATGCCTACTTTTGCAAGTGCCAGCTTGATAATGGTTTAAGTTCCTTAGATATTTTTTAACTTCAGCTAGGTGTATGGCCTTTGACTTAAAAATCAGTAAATCATTAAGGAATGCTGGAAGGTTTATTAGACTTAAGATATTCTTACCAGGTCGAAACACCAGCACGGCACTGTAACCTTATTCTTTATAAAAATGTGAACATAAACTCTCTTTTAAACTGTACAGGCCTATTACAAAGCCAGTCGAAGTGGACAGCTCCACAGAGTAAACAGTCATATAATCCAATGCTTCTATGTGCCGAACAGGACTACTAGTATCAATATAACGGCAGCGTCAGTTTTTGTGCTTGATATGAACTGCCTAATGGGGCCATGTAGTAACTGTACTGTATATGAAGATGTGGTGATTGTTTTTATTTAACCTTATCCACCTGTTGCATAGGTTGTCTTGTGTTTTGTAATACGTAGTCTGTGGTGTTATTGATTTAGCTAGTAAAAATATATATATTATTCATCCATTGTGTGGTTTCTGCGTAAAAAAAAAAACCCGCATCCACAGAAACAAAAATCACAGATATGTGCCGAACAGGACTACTAGTATCAATATAACGGCAGCGTCAGTTTTTGTGCTTGATATGAACTGCCTAATGGGGCCACAGGAATAATGGAAGGCAGGTCAGATCCAGCACTTTTATTACAAACAAGCCTTTAAAGAAACACAAACAGAATGTACTTTTATGATTTGAAATATTTGTATATCTCCCCCCCCCATATATTCAGTACTTAATTCAAAAAATGTTTTTTTAGATGCATGACTTTCTCATGATACATATCCTTTCCAAATACATTTTACTTTTGCTATTAAGGTCAGTAGTGAATAGTTTAGGAACATGTAAAGGTTTATTCCATGCTGAAAAAAGAAAAGAAACATTTCAGCTGTAGAGTCTTCTTCAGGTGTCCGTTCCCTTTTCTTTTCTTCTCCTTTGCGGCCTACGCGTGTTGACGCACTACCTACTTGAGCTACTGCAGAGTTTTCTTACATATTACTTACCACCATTTGCTTTGACTTGGAAAAACTATGCAGTATCTTTTGAAAACAGCCCTTTCTTGTTCGTCTATTTCTGCCAGCCACGTGTTACTGGCAGTCCTCAAATGTGTCAACTACCGCGAGGAAGGCCTTCCACACTCCAGGCCGGCTTGTGCACACAGCCCCGCCTCCTCTTCTCCTTTGACTGATCTCTCGGTTTGTGTCCGCGATGCAGGTCCAGTGCGGACCCCCGCCCTTCATCACACACCACTTGGAGTGGTCCACCATGATGCCGAAAGGCCTGGCCTCTGGCAGCTGCATCGTCTTCACGTTGTACACCTTGTGCGCCACAGAGCAATTCGACGGCAGAGGCTGATGAAGCTTCCCCCAGCTTTTGGCAAAGAAGTCGTCTCCTAAATAGTTAACCAGCAAACCTGAGTAGAGATCTCAAACGGAACAGAGTCACAGGTTCCCTGTAAGAATCTGTCCCAGACACACTTTCTACCCAACCAAAAACAGGAAGTGCACTTGCTACCAAAACGTCAAACTGGAACCGAGAACAAGTGAATGTGTATTTCTTCCCCCCCTCTCTGAATGCTGTACTGTATTGGTTGCTACCCAGAACGTTCTTTTTTAAATCGGCACCACCAATATACAGTAGATCAAGTGTGAAGTGTGACATATTGCTTTTGAAGGGCAGTGTTTGAAACTTACTGGATTGTTCCTTTT